>NW_020290759.1:15661-285684 GCF_003184695.1 Aspergillus brunneoviolaceus CBS 621.78 | reverse complement strand
TTTTTTTTTTTTTTGCTTGTCCTTCTCCCCGCCAAGGCTGTTCCTGACAGCCCACGGCTCAGGACTGGGGAGTCCATGGCCAGCTGAGCAGTTGTGGTTCGACAATGGCATCGATGCCGATGGTTGCAAACGGCAGAAGGACAATGAACGATCGCTAGGAACAATAGGCTGTGTGACGTGATCGGATCCGGCCGAGAACAACTCCAGCTCCTAGGAGTAACTGACAACTTACCCCGCATCGTCTTTGGTATGTGTCTTTACTCACCTCACTCACTGTCCACTACTTCTGCAACCCCTTTCGCAACCAGCCAGCCAGTTGTACTACCAATTGCTATCTCCCAGAATCCAGTCACTGCAACATGTCCCATCTTCGAGTTGCGGAGTTATTCTCCGTCGAGGGCCTAGTGGCCGTCATCACGGGGGGTGGTAGTGGTGAGTCCCCTCCAGCTCCTCCGCATGTGCCCCTAGGAAGGATGTGTCTAGGACGTTGCCACTCACCGGTGCTATTCTCCTTCTCCTGCTAGGATTGGGCCGGATCATGGCTCTCACGCTTGCCGAGAACGGCGCATCCAAGGTCTTCATCATCGGTCGCCGCTCAGAGGCCCTGCAGGAGACGGCGGCCCAGAGCTCCAAGCCGGAGGCCATCGTCCCCATCCAGGCCGACATCTCGTCCAAGGAGTCCCTCCAGGGGGCCTACGAGGCCATTGCCGCGCAGACGGGTCATGTTGATCTGCTGATCGCGAACAGCGGGATCATGGGTCCGGTGAACCGCCCGCCCGGGCCCAAGCCGGACGGATCAGCTCCCAGCCTATCCGAGGTGCGCGACCAGCTGTGGTCCGCGTCCATGGAGGAGTTCTCGAAGGTGTTCGAGGTCAACGTCACGGGCGCCTATTTTACAGTCCTCGCTTTCCTGCCGCTGCTGGAGGCGGCCAACCAGCGCCGCCCGGCGCCGCAGAAGAACAAGGCGTCGGCCCCAACCGCCCAGGTCATCATCACCAGCTCGATCGCGGGCTTCAACCGTCGGGTGCCGTTCAGCGTCGCCTACAACCTCTCCAAGGCGTCGACGAACCAGCTGATCAAGGTCCTCGCCACCACGCTATCGTCGTACGACATCCGGGTGAATGGCATTGCGCCGGGACTGTATCTCTCGGAGATGTCGACCAAGAACTTCCAGGACGGCGACAAGGGAATCTCCGACGGCTCTTTCCCCCGCGACATGATCCCCCTTACACGTGCAGGCAGCGAACAGGATATGGCCAGTTTGATTCTGTGGATGGCCGGCCCGTCAGGCGCATATCTCAACGGCAACATCACGATAACCGACGGAGGCAGAGTGAGCGCGGTTCCATGCACATATTAGTAGTAGGGGAGAGGCGGCTATTGCACATAGACGAAGACTTTCGCGTAGATACTATGAGATGAAATGCTAGATCTTAGAAATAGAATGAATGCCAAGCGAGCTCTCGAATACAAGCCCTCAATAACAAAGCTTCCGTTCAAAACGTCCAATGCAACGATGCGGTATTTATCATCCTGCTTCACGGTGTTACGATGTCAAAACTGATGGGAAAGCCAAAGATCCAATACTCCTTCCGAACGCCCAGTGTCATCATGAGGAGAAATATTAGTAGGTTGCGGTCAGTCGCTGCACGAGGTAGTCCCCAGCGGTGATCCCAGAGTACTTGAGCGGGCGGACATCCTCTCCGTAGGTTCCGGGGATGGCCTCGATCATCTGGTCATTATTGGGGTTGCAGAAGTACGCGATGCTGTAACGGTCCGGATACACGCCGGAGCCGTCCTCGTCGTCATTCTCGTCTTCGTCGACGGCCTTGGGAGGCTCGACGACGCGATGCCTCGTGCTCTTGATCGTGTCATTGGACCAGCGGGCCAGCAGGTCACCGGCGTTGACGACCACGGTATCGGCGATGGGGGTGGCGTCGACGAAGGTGCCGCGGGGGCTGCGGACCTGGAGGCCGCCGCGGCCGTCCTGGAAGAGCAGGGTGATGGAGCCGTAGTCGCTGTGCTCGCCGGCGCGGACCTGCAGGGGGTTGTGGCGGAAGACGCGCTTGTCGACGGCCGGGTAGTGCAGCAGGCGGAGGTTGTTGTCGCCGGCGTCGACGAACGGGTCGAAGTAGTGCTCCGGCAGGTGCATGCCCAGCGCGATGGCCCGCATGACCTCGGTGTGCAGCGCCTTGCACATCTCGAAGAACGACAGCATCACCGCCTTGAACTCCTTCCCCTGGTCGTCGAGATGCTCGGGCCAGCGATTCGGGAGCCCCTCCACGCCTTCCCGGCCGATCTCCATCGTCTCTTTGAGGTCGGGGATGCTGCTGCGCGACGCGGCGGCGACGTCATCGTCGACCTCCTCCACGGTGCTGAGCTTCTCTTGGCCCGTCTTCACGTACCCACGGTTCGCTTGTGGGGTCGTCCAGCACAGGCTGTCTTTCTGATCCTGGGGCCGCGCGAAGAACCGGGCGGAGGTGCCAAAGACGTGGCTAACCACGGATGGGGGCACGCCATGATTGCTGAGATAGAGGAACCCGGAGGTCTTGAAGGCGTGCACGACCGACATGGCGACTTCATGTTTGTCGGCGGGGGTCCCGTGCAGGAAGGGCCCGAAGTCGATGATCTACAAATACAAAGGAAATGGGCGACCCTCCGTCAGCGAGGATTAATGTACCTGAGGCCCACATACTCGTTGCGCAAGGAATCCTCAAGGAAAGAAAGCAAGTGGCTACTCACTGGAATCACGAGGTCATCTTTCTCGATGGCCGTGGTTACAGGGTGGCACTGCTGTTGCGGCAGGTTACCTTCCATCCTGATCGCACACGTAGAGTTCCTAGGAGATTTCAGCTGAGAGAGAGATAGATGCGTTAGCAATGTAGGCAGGTCGAGTATGAATCGTTTAATATCGGGTGTAGATATCGCAGAAGACGTGGCGGGTGAACACGAAAGTCATGCGGAGGGAAGCAGTGAGATCACTACTGTTCTTATCCGCTCGCAGAACCAAGGAAGGGAGGGGGCGGAGAGCACTGCAGGAGCAAAGAAACAATGAATGAATGGGCCTGAGCCTGCATGGCACCACATGGGGAAACCATATCGGGGGTCACTGCACTGTACACAAGCAGTCCCCTACAACTTGGTGGAAATGGGCGGGGGAAAGATAAGGCCTGACAGTTGATCGTGGGAGGGAGAGAGGGGTGCGATATGGAGATAAGTATGTGCTTAATTCCAAGATAAGATAGATAGATAGTCCCTGAGATCTGAAGTGCGTGCTAAAGTACAGACACACGATAATCAATCCTCTGAACAGATTGAACAGATTACTATTGCAGGAGAGATCAAGGCGATGATTGCTGGCTGCTGGCTGCAGTATCTGATAAGTCATCTTCATGCAGGATGAGGTATTCAACTGCCCTGAGGTATCAACTTAGCCATGTGCGTCTTTCCCCTCACTTTTGCACCTCTACCCCTCCATCCCACCCCCCATTGCCAGCCATTACTTCCAATCTCCCCTTCTAACCAACCACTACTGACTCCATCCAACTCAACCCCCAGCTCGACCAGCCTGCACACAAACATAAACATGGCGCCTCTCATCGTCGACATCCACACGCACGTCTACCCACCCGCGTACATGCAAATGCTCCGCGCTCGCAAAACGGTACCGTACGTGCACGACCCGGCGGACGCCAACGCTCCGCCGCGGCTGATCATCCTGTCCTCAGACGACGACGCCTCCATCCCGCTGGACCAGCGCGGCCGACCCGTGGACGCATCCTACTCGAACATCGAGGTCAAGCTAGCCTTCATGCGCCGCCACGGCATCAACAGCAGCGTGATCTCGCTGGCCAACCCGTGGCTGGATTTCCTGGCGCCCGAGGAGGCGCAGACGTGGGCGGAGCGGATCAACGACGACCTGGAGGCGACCTGCGCGGGGGTGAACCGCGCCGCGGACCCGGAGAACACGCGGGCGCTGCACGAGAAGGAGACGCTGTATGCCTTCGGGGCGCTGCCGCTCAGTGCGCCGAGCGCGGAGGTGGTCGTCCGGGAGATTCGACGACTGAAGACCCTGCCGCATCTGCGGGGCGTGATCATGGGCACGACCGGCTTGGGAAAGGGGCTGGATGATAGCCGACTCGACCCCGTGTGGAAGGCGTTGCAGGAGACCGACTCCCTCCTGTTTCTGCATCCGCACTACGGACTCCCCGACGAGGCCTTCGGCGGCCCCGAGGCGATCAACCGCTACGGCCATGTCCTGCCCCTCGCCCTGGGGTTCCCGCTGGAGACGACCATCGCCGTGACGCGGATGTTTCTAGCCGGGGTTTTCGATCGGTTCCCCGGGCTAAAGATCCTGTTGGCACACTCCGGCGGCACGCTGCCCTTCCTTGCGGGGCGCATCGAGAGCTGCATCCTGCATGAGCGCAAGTTCGTGGCGAACGGAGGCGATGTGCCCGGTCCGCAAAGAAGTGTCTGGGATGTTCTCAATACCAACATTTATCTGGATGCGGTGGTCTACGGTACCGCGGGCTTGAAAGCCGCGGTAACTGCCGCTGGTGGTGCGGATCGTCTACTCTTCGGTATGGATCCTGAAAGATTCGCAGGTCACTCATCGTTGCTGACTTTGAACAGGAACTGATCATCCGTTCTTCCCCCCGCTTGGCAAGGATGACGAGGAATGGCCGAGCGTAACCACGAACTATAAGGCTATCCATGCTGCCTTCGAAGGGGAGGGTGAGACCGTTGCAGGGGTCTTGGGAGAGAACGCGGCTCGCATTCTGAAGTTAAAATGAGTTTCAAACATCTCTGCAGCAATGAAATGGGGTTTTCTTTTACCTGGAATATTTCAAATAATCTGAATATGTATACGTGCGTCTTGAGTCAGTATCTATATGTGCCACAAGCTATATTGCGTAAGATATAGTAGCTGTATGTTACCTTGGGTACCTGACAGCAGGGGTGGATCCTACAGTCCACACCAGGGACATTATCCACCCAATGATGAACCTGCCACCAAGTCCCAACCGAGAAGTCTCCAAGTTTCCTGAACAAACCATTCCGATACAGATTGCTCAGGGAGAGGCGTCGTGTTGAGGGAGATGGTCAAAGTATCGTCATGGCGGAGAGGGCGCAAAGCTTCGCCGAATCTTGAGTCTTGACCAAATACCGCTTGCAGAAGAGTGCTTTGTAGCCTTCCTTTGATTCCTACCGCACAGTTGAGATCCTCAGGCAACAACGGTGGGTTCAGTACGGTGAGCAATCTTTCAAGGGGTGAAATGAGATGTTTGGCCTCTATCTCGGCAGCTAGGACGGATTCCTCGTCAAGCTGCGCATCCTTCAGGCCATGTGGGAGTGACAGATTAGTAGTAGGGTCTCCTTCCAGATCGGATCGTAGATGGAGGTCTTTGAAGACGAACAAACAAAGTAACTCGCCAACACGACTGAGCAACACGTAGCTGAAACCGTTTCGTAGGTCTGAGGTCTTTGAGCAATTTCTATCCAATGAAAGAGCCATTCTGCAAAGTAGCAGACTCATCAGCTGGGCAACCTCATCGTTCGTGCTTGATGGTATCTCATCGTTCGAATGCCCTGTCTTAGACCTTTTCAACCTCGCAGAGGACCTTGTTTTGGTCGCTGAGGCCACAGTTGAAAGTTGCTGCTTAGCATTGAATCGGCAATGGGTACCCAACGCTTTGATAACTGTCTCAGACAGTCGGACAATGTGGAAAATGATCTGGCCACGGCCTTGCAATGCTGATTCATTTGAAGGGACCTTCTTCAATGCTCTCAGCAGTAGCTGGTGGGCGCTGTATATGCTGTTCAAAATCGCTGATACACTTGGATTCTTGACAACGGACGCATCTCTCCCTTCTGAACTGGAACCAGCTTGCCGTTGGACTGCACGGAGTATATCGTTTTCTGCGACGGAGCACAGTTCACCTGCAGCAAGCACAATAGCTGGAGTATTGGGACTTCGCTGCAGCATCTTCTGCAGAGCGTAGAACCTCCTCATAAATGATGCTGTAGCTGCACGAATCTTTCTCAGCTTCCGGAATCTTTTCTCAACGGTATGACAGGAGTAGGCTTACGCTCTTCAAGATATTCAGGTAGCTGACCGTCCAGCCCATTGGAGAGATTCTCAGTCAGCATGCTAGCTCTGCTCTGTGTCTGTGTCTGTTGTTTGGACTTTTTCCTTGAAGTAGTAGTGCCAGCCATACTAGCATCTAAGGTTGCCTTCCGCTTCGTGGATCCTTGTACCAAGTCTTTGGGGACAGCATTCGAGCCATGCAATTTGGCGGTAAGCACTTCGCTACGTTGTTCCAGCTCATATATCCGGTCAAGGAGTTTGCTCTGTTCGGCCTCGGATTTCTCGTATGCTTTTTGCCAGAATGCGACACTGTCGAAGAACTGATCTCGGCTTGTGGGCCGGTCTGTCGGCGTCCCTGCTTTGATGAATTGTCGTATGCGAGTAAAGTAATCTAATTGTTGCTTAGTACACCTCATATCGCTGACTCAACCAGGGAACATCTATGGCTACCTTTCATGGTGGTTCCGACTGGCTTGTGTTTGACGAGGGCCAGCGCGAGCGCCAACTGCGAAGGTGATGGTATAGTGCTGTCAGCCATTCTGGAGAGCAAAACTAGAGCTGCTGAACGGCGAGTATCTCAGAGCAGATGAGAGAGCATATGCGCGCTCCTCTATAGATTGGATGTATAGGTGGACGGCATTTTATATGGTAGAAAACGATCATGTCGAATGCTTGTAGTCTGAAGCATCGCGCCGGTCGAGCAGAACATCTGGAACAGGAAGGAGCCGGGCATGCAGCATTTTACCCAGAGAGGTAATCACGAGAAGGTACCTCAGCACTGAAGGATTGACAAGCAAGACCTCCTCTAGCTTCAAGTATGTAATTCAAATTCATTAAACCCTCCTTATCACCACGAGTAATTTGGAGGCTCTGGACGAGTCTCCTGCACTGCGGACTTCCGGTAGCATACCCGACAACATATAACCGTGCAACCGTAACAAAAAGAACATACTAAAGACGATACAAACCTTGTAACGACTCGAGTGGATGGGACGCAAGTACAATCAGTCAGTGGAGCAATTCTGACAGCCAAAGGACGACAAGAGTTGACTGAGAAAGCTGTTTACCAAGACCATGTGACGCTTAAGATACAACTAGGTAGGTATGTATCGCGGAGCAAGCTGATAGCATTAACTACTAACTAATGGCAGCTTGACTTTCCGCCACCGCCAACGACTTCCGCTCCGCCAAACAATCGACCATCATCTTTCCTTCTCCAACCTTCAACCACCTCCAACCAGCGGCTCCTCACGCCCGACGACGCGCAACAATCCGTCGCACCCTACCTACCTACCTACCCTTTCACTCAACTTTGATCTTCTACACTTACACTCTCTCTAAACCTCACTACCTCTCACTTTTCCCGCCAAAAAAACCAAACCACCACAATGTCCTCCTCCAAGGACGACCTCAAAGCCCACGCGGCCTCAACCGAGGACTTCTACGCGCTCCTGGACATCTCCCCGGCGGCAGCCGAGACCGAGATCCGACGCGCCTACCGCCGCACCGCCCTGAAGTACCACCCGGACAAGATCGCCAACCCGACGCCGGCCGACATCGACAAGTTCCACCTCCTGCAGATCGCCTACGATGTCCTCTCCGACCCGGCCGTGCGGCAGCTCTACGACAACGCGCGCGAGGCGCGCCAGCGCAAGCAGCGCGAGCGCGAGATGATGGATTCGGCCAAGCGGAAGATGCGCGAGGATCTGGAGGCGAGGGAGCGCGCGGGCGCCGCAGGGCAGCAGCAGCAGCAGCAGCAGCGGGGGGTGAAGAGGTCGTGGATGGGGACGACGGCGGATGGGGATGATGATGCAGAAGCAAAGTTGCAGAGGGAGATCGATCGGATTGCGGAGGATGGGCGGCGCAGGCGACGCGAGGCAGAGGAGAAGATCAAGCTGGAGATGGAGGAGGAGGAGAAGCTGATGCGGCTGGAGGAGGAGGAAACTAGGAAGGCGGCCGATCGGAGCTCGCAGAAGGTCGACCGGTCGCGGGAAGGCGGGGGCACGAATGTCCCCGAGCTGGAGCGCGGGGTGAAGGTGCGTTGGGTGCGTGAGGGCCGCGGCTTGGATCTGGATGCGGAGCGCTTGAGGGCGCTCTTTGCGCCGTTTGGCAAGGTCGAGAATGTGCTGCTTCTCAAGGACAAGAGGCAGCGGCTGGGCGACAAGCGCGAGAAGAAGACCGTCGCGACCGGGGTGGTCATCTTCGCCTCCATTGTCAGCGCTCACGCTGCTGTTCTGGATGGTGAGAAGAAGAAAGCAAGCAACGATGCCGGCAGTGACTGGTCGGTCGTTGAGTCGGTCTTCTGGGCATCGGGCGCTCAGCCTGAGCTCGGCGTGGAGGCTTCGAACGGCACCTCATCGTCCGCTCCCGGCTCAGCAGCAGACAGCGCTCCTACACCAGCAGCAACCCCCAAACCGTCGTTCAACTTCGCCGGATTGAAAGCGGCAGGCACTGCCAGTGCTGCCAAAGGTCCCGCAAAGGCGCCCTCCTTCGGTTCCTTTGCCTCCGCGGCCGCCAGCTCCCCGAAGCCTGCCCCTACCGCTGGCGCTCCCAACGGATCGAGTGCCCCGAGTCTGGAAGAGTTGACCTTGATGCGATTGCGGAACGCCCAGCGGGAGAAAGAACGCAAAGCTCTGGAAGAGCAACTGCGAAAGGAAGACGAAGCCGCAGATGCTGCAGAGGCCGCGGCCGCCCAAGCCTCCTAAGGTTGGTCGCATCTCGGCCGCTGTCGGTGGACCCCGGCAATCGCCTGGTCTTGTTGTATATAGAAAGTTTTCCTGCTGTAGCATAGAGATACCCATACTAAAGAATTACGACACCCTTACAAACAAGTTGATCCGCTTGAAGTAGCCTTCTATCTAAATTACACATGATCATTTTATCATACATCCACTTACTGTATATCTAAAACCCACGGACAAGTGGAACTACTCATGCAGTCGAGCGTCCTCTTCCTCCTCCTCCTCCTCCGCCGCCAACCGCTCAGCAAGCTCCCTCGCCCTCTGGCCCTCGCGAATCGGATCCCGAGCACGAGCCTGCTGCGTGCCGGAAGCGATATACTCCCTCGTCCACGGCGGCACGAACGCCTTAACCTTGACAGTCCGAATCTTGTCCCCCTCCGCCCCCTCTAACCCACCCCCCTCCACCGCCGCCGCATCCCAGCTAATTTTGAACTCCCGATCCGGGGTAAACTGCGCGGCCCCGTCCGCCGAGAGAGCAACATCCGTCATCATCTCCAACCGACACAGCGCCAGTCCGACATTCCCCACGCTAGCCAGGAACTTCCCAGCGCTGCGGCCCTTCGACGGGCCGACCCTGGAGATATCCAAACCCTGCACGCCGGCGGGGGGCGCCAGCAGCCCCTCGTCCACCGCGGGATCATAAACCGGGCCCCCCGTGACTCCCGACGGTAAGCTATCGGCATACAACTGCACCGGCAGGATCCGCTTGCGCACCACCCCGGTGTGGCGGGTGCGGATGGTCAGCTCCTGGCCGACGTAGCAGCCCTTCCGGAAATCGATGGCCTGGGCCAGGTCCATATTGCATTCGAGGGGCAGCGAGGCGGCCCGCAGGATCTCCGTCTGGCCCTCGGCGACGCCGCGCAGCATGCGCCGCACCGTGTAGGACCTCAGGCTGGCTTCTTGGGCGTCCGCCTCCTCGAGCTGGCGCGCGAGATGCGTGCGCAGGTCCGCGTCGCCCGGCGTGACGAGTCGCAGCCCGAATCCCGGGGCTCGGGTGTCCACGCAGCCTGTGATATTGGCGCCCGCAGCGCCCCATCCGGCTCCTCCCTCCTCCTCGGAGGCCGAACCGCCCATGCTGTGTGCGGCCCAGCGGCCGTCGCCGTGCTGAATGTTGTGGCTCTTCCACGAGGCCCAGACGGTGCGTTCGGTGGGGTCGAGTGCGCGCAGCTGCAGCTTGGCGCGGAGTTTGTGGCGTTTGAGGTGCTTCAAGAGCGCGGGGAGCTCGGCGGCGTCCGCTTCGATGAGCCAGCCCGGGTCGGCGGAGGAGGATCCGGTGGTCTCGGGAGCCGGGTAGATGAAGGCGTCGTTCAGGATGCGGCCTTGCGAGTTGAGGAATGCGACGTACGAGCCCTTGCCCTCGGCGCTCTGTTTGACCATGTTCTGGGTGACCAGGCCCTGCAGGTATGAGGTGCTGTCGGGCCCCGTCACGGAGATGAGGCCTCTGTTCGTGAGTCGAGTATAGCCGGCTTCCGGCGGGGGAGCGGGAGTCCCATGGTCGCGGCGCGGTTGAGCACTTTGATGGACGGTCGTGGAGAAGTGTCGGCCGCGGCTGATGCAGCGCGCGCACACGGTGCGTGAGGGACTGCACAACATCATTCTTCTCTTTGCGAGGTGACGCTGACTTGGGGTCCTTGCTCGGCTTAGAAATGTGTAGATACGGTAGGCTGCTGATATCCGCGGATTAGGCGGTATGGGGAGGCAAAACAATCAAGAGCCATGACATAATTCCGCGGTATTACGCAGCTGAACGGCCCGCATGCCAGTTATCATCACTGATTGGGAATCATACATGATTAACACTGCAGACAGTGGTCGATTACAATCGGAGAATAAGCACGTTTCATATTAAGCAGCAGAATAACTCAAAATCTTTGACGTTGGCAGTCGCTAAATTGAGTCCTAAAACTATCTAATCGATCCTAACCCTCATCGGGGTTCAGTGAGCTGAGTGAGGTTATTTTTTGCCCTTGGCAACACCTTCAAGAAAACCAAGTAAGAATGCCTTGTTATCAGGCGAAGCGACCCGGCTCGAAAGAGAGAATTGGCCATCGTCCGCTCCACTTCCAAACGGGGACGCGGCAGTAATGTTCAATGGCGTGAGTGGGCTAACGACACCAGAGGCACCCGCGGTCTTGGGTGCTGATGTGCTAAGCTCGGCAGGTGAAACTCCTGGTGACGCAGGTGCTTTCCCGAAGAGGGACAGCAAGGCTTCTCGTTGGGCAGGCGTCTGACTTGGACGGCGGTCAAAGTTCACTTGAGGCTGCGACTCCCGCCTGGGAATGGCAGGCTGAGTGCCGGCTTGCTGCTGGTCTTGCTCGTTCACCTGAGCTTTCAAGGGCAACAGATCCACAATGTTCGGGTTATCGGAGCGGCGGAGAATTTGAGGCTGGAATGGTTTCGCCGACTCCGCAGTGCCTGACTTTGCCGCACGGTTGCGCGAAGGAGCCCGGGATGACTGTGAGGATGCCGGCAGCGAGCCCGGTTCCTTCTTTGCAGATTGTGGCCTGGGCAATATCGTAATAGGCGACGCGAGCGTTTGCGCCTGCTCGAGTTTCTTGTTTCGGCGATTCGATCCATTGACTCCTCGTTTAGGGGGGGGCTTGGAAGATGCCATAGGCTGAGGCATACCTGACAAAGGACTGGGCACTGCGGAAGACTGCCGCAGGTCTTTCGTGGCCGATGGGACTCTCCGATGAGCTGCCGGATGCCGGGCGGGGCTGTGCTCCCCACGTGGTCGTTGCAGAATCTGTTTCCTGGGCGGAGAGACAGATTGGGCTGGCAATTCCGCTGGCCCCGGGGTTGGAGGGACAGAAGACCCTCTCAGCAAACCTAGGAGTTGATCCTGGTGCTGCGAGGGCCGCCTGCCAGGATGCGCAACCTTCTCCGCAGGTGGGACTAGGCTCGCATTAGATGTTTTGGGCGTCCTGCGAGAGTCGTCTTTGAACACGTTCAACAAGGCAAGAGAGTGGGTCGTAAGCTTTGGCGGTGGAAGCTTGCTTGCAGGAGGCACAGTCGCTCCCTGGATATTTGGCGCATGGGCTGAATGAGAGAATTGGGGATCTCCCGTTCGTTGGTACGGAGCCGGGCCAGGTTGCGGCGCCGTGGGCAAGCTTGCTTGCACAGGATCGTACCTTGGAGGATTCGAGAGCATCTGCTCAAACAGCGGCGGCATTCCATGATGACTAGGTGGTGCACCTGCATGACCCACATGAGCTGGTCGAGCAAGCGGTGGTACACCAATGTTCAAGACCGGTGCACGAGATACTGGAGTCTGCGGGAATTGCACAGGATTCATGGGCACAGGGCCTCGCAAATGTTGAGCTTGCTGAGGGAATCCAGGGAAAGAGGCCGTGTCAGGGTAAGGGGGTCCCATTGGTGGCAGACCATCTGGAATAGCGAGTGGCGGCAATGCCTTGTCGGGTCCAGAGGCATGCGGAAGAGCATCTTGCGACGAGCCACTCCTGAGGAGTTCTAACAAGGCATTGGACTTCGAAGTGATAGTCCTGTTATCTGCAGGGGCGGCTGCATTCGCAGGATTATCCTGGACAGGAACAAGGCCGTTGATGTTCAGAAGGCGCTTGAGATTAGACGAAGCATCGTGAGATGATGCGAGTTCCGGCAAATCGCTCGGGGTGGCCAGCTGGGCGGGAAGCTGGCTAGGCGTGAAGCCATTGACAGCCTGGGGTGCCTCATCCATCGACAGCTCTCCCTCAGTCTGCACAAGGTGCCTGGTTCCGGGGTGCGACTTAATCTCAGCTTTCTTCTGCTGAGCAATCCATTTCTTCAGCGGGTGCATGAAAGGGGCGACCATGTAGAACTTGTTTGCATTAGCCACAACCAGCCCCTGCTCCTGCTGCTTGCTCTTCTTGAGTGTCGGCAACTCCGATAGCTTGTACCACTCGATCTTGCTGATCTCTTTCCGAGTACGAGGCTCGAAGTGGGCATCCTGTGGCACTCCGCGGAAGACGTACAGCCTCATGTGCTGTTCTCTCATGGTGATCTCGATGTATTTGGCGTCCTTCTCTTCCGGAACGAGCCCCGCCTCGCGTATATCATAGCCTGTCTCCTCGTAGACTTCACGGATTGCACAATCGATGTCTTTCTCACCCTTGTTGATTTTGCCTCTCGGAAAACTCCAGTTAGCACCTTTCTTCCAGCCTTTGACTAGGACCACCTCGTCCATGTCCTGGTTCAGCATGATGGCTCCGCGAACGGGTACACGGGTTTTATAAGCCAAGAACTCAGAGAAGGCGGTGATGTGGTGATAGTGCGACCATTGCGACATCAAAGGACAGTGCTGAAAGATGCGCAAGGCGAATGCTTTCAAGGATAACGACGGAAGAGCCGGATCGAGCGGCCGGATGAAGTCCTCGTAGAACCATTGTGCCTCTTCGACTTGGAAACAGATACGTTCAACGGATTCAAGTTCCTCACGTGGTAGGTTGATGATGAAGCGGACACATAAATCATCCAGCCCTGGGGGGAACCACCGTGTCAGCATCACTCATGTCAGAGGCGGCGCAGAAGACCGCGCGTCACAGCCGAACTCACAGTCTTCCAACTGCATTTTTGTTTCTGTCATACTGAAAAACGTGATTTAGCATCTCAGCAGAGGTAAGTATAGATAGATTGCTCTCCAGATGAATCGGAGAGAGCGCTAGACAGAGAGGTGGAGGGGACAGCACAGCGCGGCTGCAGCTTCAAGGAAGGGTGCCTTGGCAGAGCGCCACCCCTGAAGCGTACTTTGGTGAGAGTGAGTGAAACAGGAATAGAGGCGAATCAATGGCTTGATCACCAGGAATGAAGCTAATAGGGAAGCAAATGATAAAGGATAGACTAGAGGGAAGGTGACTCTTCTCAGCTCGACACCCGACGACGGCCTGATCAGGTTGGAAGAGAGCTCGGTAAGCACCAACAAGTCCGAGACGGGATCAATAATGCCCGGACGGGAGAGGGGGGGCGCGCCATTCGGTCACACGCCACAATATTGTGGCGCAGCTACCCAGTAACACCACGGTATGACATGTGGTGGTGTGGCTGGTGACAAGTGCCGTGTTGTGCAATTCAAAGGGATTACGTAACAGGGTCGAAGAACAGCCGATGACGTCGGAGGTTGCTCGTGCCTCGCGTCGATCGACGTTGAAGTCAATGACTGGTTACAACAAGCTTTTTAAACCTGCTGACCTCCTTCTTCAGCTGAGCATGATAGCACGTCGAGGAAAATTTCACAAGAGCGAAATTGTGTCTGTGCGGGTCATTGTATAAAAGAATATTCACAAATAACCCGAGACACCCTCTGCTGGCAGACCTTCTAGGTTTTGCAACCAAGACTCCCCTACACAGACTTTTCTGGGAAATTAAAAGAAACAACCACGAGATATGACGACTAAGATTGCATCGCTTGTTGGCAAAAGGATCTTAGGCGAAACGGCCAGAAACCACTTTGGCCAGGAGGTAAATATCCTTCTCTACTTGCACCAAAAACTCTATCACAGCCCATGAGCTAACAAGCTTGCGGCTTGGCAGGATCCATACTTCGAAGAAGTCCCCGCCTCCCGCCTAGGACGAGCCTTTGGCAAAAAGACACAGAAGAGGCGGAAAGCGATACCGCCGGGATTATCAGACCACGACCAGAAAGTCCTGACGCAAGTCAAGAGAAGAGCATATCGACTAGACTATAGTCTTTTCAATTTGTGCGGGATAAGGTTTGGATGGGGAAGTGTGATTGGGCTAATTCCTTTGTGAGTCCTTTCGGTGATGACACCGAAGCTGACAGGCAGAAACTAACGCGCCGAGTACACTAGTGCCGGAGATGCTGCCGATGCAGCACTCGCCTTGATGGTCGTTCGGACCTGCGAGGGCATCGATGGAGGTCTTCCGGCAAGCCTGCGCATGATGATGATGATCAATGTGGTGATCGATTTCTTCATAGGACTTGTGCCGTTCGTGGGTGACATCGCAGATGCCGTCTACAAGTGCAACACAAGGAATGCCGTGCTCCTAGAGAAGCATCTGCGAGAGAAAGGGGCCAAGGCGCTCTCAAAGCATGGCGGAAGACACGATGCACCCGAAGACGCCAGTCTCCCCGAAGAATTCGACCGATACGACAAGAGCGCCATAGAGGAACCGAGGAGACATCGGAGCAGGAAGCACTCTAGGACTGACGGTCCCGCGGTGCCCGAACCAGCAAGACATCCACAAAGGAATCGGTCGCAGAGAAGATGGTTTGGCGGCGCAGCCCCCGGCGATGACGATCTCGAAAGAGGCGTCGTCGACAACACGCGATCCGCTAGGCGCTGAGAATGAGCCGCGTGCTAGCCCGCATGAAGGATACAGAGAGAGACTGAAATCCCATATTCGCAAGATTAGTATAATGTTAGATATCGCGCACAATCATATTTAATGTCTGCACTGCCAACTCTTAGCAGCTTAGATCAGGTCGAGATCGAGCACATGCATAGCATATCTGGGAAGATAAGCTGTCCGAGTGCTGGCCTGTGGCCTGTGGTGATGTCGCATTCGTCTTGAACATGAGAGCTCCGCAAAGGCTGCATTGCTGTTCGGCCGGGGAAGCGCTGGGAGACTGTAGTTTGCTTGCTGTTCTGGTCACATTCAACATCACACCAGGGTACTTCTCACCCTGCGTGAGCACGTAACGAACCATCAGCTCGTCGATTGACAGGTTCTTCGTGAGCGTGTTCTCCGAAACCGTTTGATGGGGAATAATGAGATCAGAAAGTTCTGGGATGAAGCTAGCATAGTTGCGCAATTCAACAGTGAACAGGTCCCGAAGAGGAAAGTTGTACTCGAGTCCGGATGGAGATATCCCATCGCAGACCTGCCAGGTCACCGCGGAGCCGCGGCCCTTTGCAACATTCGCAAGAGTCTTGGCAGCCAACTTGCTGTCCGAATCTCCCCATACTATGCCTCGGCACTCCATTTTCTTTGCGAATGCGACGATAAGTCGATTGATAAGGATGTTGTCGACGTCCGCTTTGGAGGTTGCGCTTGTGATCGACGAGCGAAAAGCTTCAAGGCGCTCCTGGTTCGACAATGAAGTTTGATCCTCGAAATTCGCGTGCGCATACAGTGACATGACTTCGCTAATGCTGGGGTCGTAATCAAAAATGCTGTGGAAAGGAACAGTCGTGAAGGAGCAGTGAGGGAATCGCTTCTCGGCCAGACTGAAGGCTTCATTGTGCGGAGGAATCGAAGGGTTTATGGTTGACGGATCGATGGTTAGGACGAGAAGCTCATATCCCTTGGGGCCATGCGGCTTGAGTCGCATGGTTTCGACTTGTTCATGCAACATGTGCAGCATGACTGTAGATGACAGGCCGTAGGAGAGAGGAAGTAAGAGTTTGCAGGGCCCATCCTGGGGCATATTCCTCCTAAGGCGATAGTTCTCCGTGCGTTTGAAGGGCTTGTACTTGACAAAGCGTATATAGCAGTCCCTAGAAGAGGGGCACTTTCTGTCAGTCACTGCGGGCGGCGCCACTCCCAAACCAGATGCGATCCAGAAGACTTACTGGCAGACATGACGGCTGCGCAGAATGAAGGCGGGTTGCGCCTCGCGGCAATTCATGCAGCGATCTGGAATCTCCTTGCCTGGCATGTTGTAAAATTGTTTAGCCTAGTGAGTGAGTGAGACGATCGGGTTCAAATGTGGCGATTGATTGACAAGCAAGCAAGCAAAGCAGGGCAGCGGGAAGCCGATTGGGAAAACCTAGGCAGAAATTCTTCAGTGGCAGCACCACGGGCTTAGATAATCCTCAATCGGCGGGACCGTCAACACGCGCGGCTTCCCCGGTTTCAGGTTGTAGCCACGAATTCGTGCGATCGCTGGACAGTACACATTCTCTCCGAAAGCTATACGCAACCAACTGTCGGTTGTCCTTGGGAGTCTTTCTTTCTCCCTCTCTCTTGATTTCTGACAGTCTGCCTTCTTCACACACCCTTGTACCTTCATATGCTTTAAACCCGTACCCCATCTTCTGCGCTCGGCGAATCCGGAGCTCTGTGTATTGGCAGTAACCCACCGGTTAGCTCCTATTTATGGTCAGAATGAGAGGGTGGCTTCAGACTCTCGGCTTGACAGCCTTATTTGCGGGACATGTTCTTGCCAATGAAGTTGCATTGGTGCGTTTGTCCTCGTCCTACACAGTCTCCATCGCTCACCTTTGACATTGGCTGCTTTCTAGACACAAGATGAAGCCAGTCGGCAGCGATGCTCGGGAATGTACAGCCGCAAAGCATGGGGTGGAAGCGTAGACCCCTTTATCCTGACGAAGTTTGTCCAAGACTCGAGTGCTGGCGACAGTGATCCCATTGTCAGCCTGGTGATTTTCGAATGGACTGATGAGAACCTCATCGGGCGGCCTGTGCCCGGCGACTCCGATGTATGTCTCGAGGAGTGGCTTTCGAGTGAATATCCTCTGATCAACCAATGCTTTCTAGGTGATCGAAACTATCTGCGACGAAGCCAGTGTTCAAGCAGATCTGTGCAAGGAAGATCAGATTGGCTCGTTTATCCTCGCTGCGAACGCTACCGAAGCCGCCAAGTTCTCCATCATCACTCAAGCCGTGCATCTCAACAATCCGACCGCCATCAATTATCCGATCAAAAAGACCGGCTTCTATTGTGTGAGCACATACGGATACTCCGGAACCGACTACAAGGCCGTTGTGGAATTCAGGAATTCGTATGGAGAGCTCCCAGCGGCACAAATTGCAAAGCTGCCGTTCTATGGTGGCCTAACCATTGTCTATGCTGTGGTCGGCGCGTATGTTCATCGACACTATATCCTTATTGAGGCAATCAGCTGATGATGACGACAGGTTCTGGGCTTTTCTCTATGTGCAGAATCGTCACGATATCTGTAAGTCAACATCTGCCCGGGAGTCGAACTTGACTGACATAGGATAGTGCCCGTGCAAAATTACATCACTGCGATCTTGGTCTTCTTGATCGTCGAGCAGGCGATGACCTGGGGATTCTATGGTATGCCGGATCGAATCCCATATATTGCGATGCTTCTCTAATCTTGAACAGAATATCAAAATGTGCACGGCTTGAATGCCGGCGCGAAAGCGTTGATGGTCATAGTAGCCGTTCTAAATGCAGGCCGCAACTCCTTTTCATTCTTCCTCCTTCTCATCGTGTGCATGGGATACGGCGTTGTCAAACCTTCGCTCGGACGAACTATGATCTATGTCCGCGTTCTCGCCATCACCCATTTCGTCTTCGCTGTGATCTATGCTGTTGCAAGTTTATCTATCACTCCCGACAGCGCCGGTCCACTAGTTTTGCTCATTGTCCTGCCACTTGCGGGAACATTGACTGCTTTCTACGTCTGGACATTGAACTCACTGAACGCCACCATGAAGGATTTGATCGACCGCAAGCAGAAAGTGAAGGCCATGATGTACAAGAAACTGTGGTGGTGCATCCTTGGTAGCATCATCGTGATTTTCGGCTTCTTCTTCCTCAACTCGATCAACTTTGCTGGACACAGTGAAGCCAGCTTTGTTCCTGAGCACTGGAAGACCAGATGGTTCGTCTTGGATGGTTGGCTCAACATTGTCTATCTCTTTGACATTGCGTTCGTCGCCTACCTGTGGCGACCCACTGCGAACAACCGCCGCTTTGCGATGAGTGATGAGGTAAGTCTCCTGTGTGCGGAGTGTCAAGGATTGTCGCTGACTGAATCTGCAGATTGCCCAAGATGACGATGGTTTCGAGATTCGTTCGTTCGGCAGTGCATTGGATGAGGAAGACGCTCTCGGTGGCCTTGAAGAACACGTCGGCCATGAACAGCGTGGTGACCTGTCGCCTATCCCGCCGAAGCCTGTTCCCTCGGCCTCACGCCCCCGGGAATCTCTGGACGGAGAGACCATCTTCGCAGTTGGCGAAGACGGCGACAGATGGTCGGATGATGAGGACGAGTCATCGCGCAACTCCAGTGAAAGACAGCGTCTTACCGGCAAACACTGAGTGGTCAAACCAGGGTTGCAGGGTAGCTCGTGGCCGCAGTAGGAAGGCGTTATATGTGTGTGGCCGGGGGAGAGTTCCCTGCATCCCGACAACCGTTGCCGTGTAGGATTGGAGGCTCAATTTCGCTTTAATTTGCTTGAAGGCATATCATGGCGTTTGGCTAAGGTGAATTCCCAGTGAGTTTCGTTATTAGCCTTTTTAATTTCTTTTTTCATTGATGAGGGATGAAGTATTTTGTTGTTACATAGTGTATAAAGTGTGTTTGATTCTAGTTCAAAATGAAGACTTGTGCTTTAGGATGTGGTCTATGTTGGAGAAGCTTGATAGGAATGAAAGCCTTACTCAGTAGTAAGGTAGTATAAACCAGCTCCAGCGACAGTCCGGATAGCCTGAATTGGGCACAATGATTGGAATACTAGGCATTCCCCATCGACACGCACCGCGGCTCGCGCTTGGAAAGAGCCAAGCAGCCGTCATCTGCCATGGCCAAGCCTCGAGCAGCTCGCGAGTATTGTCTCACTTCTGCCAACAACCTCACATTTCCAGCCATGACTCAGACATAGATTTCGCTGACCTTCTACCTCCTTCTCTCGACGCCCTCACCGAGTCCCCAAATCCCCTCTTGCCGATAAAATCCTGAGTATACATTGCACCGCAGACCTGAACCCCTCCACCCCGCCGCCGCCGCCGCGGACCTTAATCAGACCCAACCCAAACAACCCCCCCACCAAACCCAATAAACTCACCTCCAACACCCGGGAAAACCACCTACCACGCCAAACCCCCCAACCTCAATCCCCCAAATCGACCAGAGAACCCGAGCCCCAGCCCAACAAAATGGGTGAACTCAACCCCTCCGACCCCTCCTACCAAAGCAGCACCACCACCACCAACAGCAGCAGCAGTACCCTCACCATCTCCACGACCCTCGTCACCCGATGCCGCACCCTCCTCGCCGAACTCACCGCGCTGCAATCGCTCCTCGCGCAGACGCAACGCAACCCGCAGATCGTGGAAGTGCGGTCGCTGCGCTCGAGCGTGCTCTCCGAGCTGCGCATGCTGGAGAAGCTCGATGCGCAGGTGCAGGAAGCTACAGCAGCAGCAGCAGCAGCAGCACCGGAACATGATGATGCAGGCGCAAAGCATGGCGACGGCGACGACGAGGTGCGGGCGCGGTTGACGCATGCGTTGAGGTCGTCGAATCTGCCGTTCTACGAGGCGGTGTGGGCGATTGCGAAGGGGTCGTGTTCGGGGTTGGTGGCGTTTGGGAAGCGGTTTTATTGGGGTGGTGAGGTTGATAATTCGGGCAAGGGGACGGGGATAAGTCATGATGGGGCCGGGGAGCAGAAACAAAAGAAAAGGAGCAGCAAGGATAAGAAGAAGAGTGTGTTTGTGGACATTGTGGCGGAGGATGGGGATGAGTGGGTGAAGGTGTCGACCATCTCGGAGACGAGGTTGTTGTTTGAGATGGCGAAGAAAGGGTGGGAGGCGGATGATTCGGAGGATGAGGCTCCGAGGACGGTGCTGCGGAATCATGAGAATGGGACGGGGACAGATGATGAGGACGAGGATGATGATGATGATGATGATGATGAGATCGAGCTGGTCAAGCTAGCTAGTGATATGAGGAAAGCGGCTGATGTTACGAGGGTCAGGTATAGAACGCCGCGTCTGCGGTTCGTCATTCCTAAGATAGAGGAAGGCTCGAGTCCCGAGATCGATGGTCTGCTGAAGGTCATACGTGGGTATGGGATCGATGTGACTTGTGGGGAGAATGTATATTCTTCGCAAAGCGAGACCACGCAGGCTGAAGCGCTGGAGAGGCTGCTCCCTAAGCCCTTCAAGCATTTCACGTCTACTCTAAATATGGACTGTACATTGCTGCTCGCGGCAGTCTCGGACTTGTCGCATTACAAAGATATTTCCACCTCCCCCATTCATCACAAGGCCATCAATCGTCAGATTGAGGTTGAGCACAGCCGCCCACTGCTCCCCACGGAGTTGTGGCCGGCAATGGTAGGCCGTGATCTGGTCTGCACCGAAGAAGCCGCCCAGAGAATGCAGGAAATCGTCAACATCATCGGCACCGAAACTGAGAAGCAGCGGATGAGAATTTTAATGGGTCATGACTCCTTTGCTGAATGTACTCCTGAGGGCCTCAGGGAGGCCTATCAGAAGCTGTCAGATTATGAGATCCCTGCTGAATGGAGACTTCCCGTGGTGACAGTTAATGCGAAACCCACAATAGCTTCTGCGAAGGATCTCGCCAGACTTCCGCCTGTCTATGAAAAGGTCGAGCAGGTGCTATCTGACATCAATCACAGCGTGTTCTTGTACGGGTGGGCTGCCGGTGTGATGACGATATCAAGCAATCGCACGGTGGTCAAACAAATCGAGTCTATTGTCGAGAGGAATAGAGGGACAGACGATAGTCTGGAGGGGCCTTCGATTTGGGTATGCGATACAGCGAGGAGTTTGATAGGGAAAGAGAAGGGCCGCAAAGACTAGATGATTATACCGAAATGCTTTAGACAAATGATCCCACCACATAAATGAAAGAGGAGAGTCATACCGGTCTTCTAGGTGTCCTTCGCTTCGATCCAGGTGCGAGGATTGATAGTGAGAATGGCCTGTCATAATGATGCCTCGCAAAGGGCACACCGGCTGGCCGTTGTCAGTCATCAGAGACATTTACTTTTCTGATGGTCTGGAGCTGTCTTCTGGGAGCCAGAACACAATCTCCTTGTCAGCGGAAGCCAGCATGTTATAGCGGGGGTTGTATTCCACCAATGCAACTCGACCACGGTGAGGCAGCTTCGTCATTGGCTGCAGTAAGCCATTGGCATCAGGGGTCTGCTGCAAGTCCCACACCAGCACATCCGGTTGATCTCCAGATCCCCCGATCACATATCGCCCGTCTGGCGAGAAGCATGCATCACCCTGTCCAAGAGGCTTCCCGGTTGTGGAAACAGGCGCAGCGCGACCCGGGGATCCAGCCCTACCAACCAAGAATGCTTTCACGGAACCCTCAAAGGCATCGAGGATGAAATGCCCATGATAATCGGTACCCACAAGCAGGTATTTCCCGTCATTCGAGAACTCAAGTCGGGTCCATGCCCTGCCGCGCGTTGACGGCGTGTATCGTTCCTCGTGAGGGGCAAGATCGAAGGTGGAGAAGGGGGACTTGTCGTAATTACGGTAATCGTAAAGCAGAACGGAGGAAGTAGACTGCGAAGCAACCGCAATGACCGATGCGGATGGGTCAAAGGCAACGAGGTAAGGTGTTGCGAGTTTCAGCCTACCCTGGGCGTTTCGGGAGCCGAGATCCCAGAGGGCGATCGTGTCGTCCTTGGAGCACGATATGAAGGAGTCACCGCCAGGGGACAGAGCCAAACACGTCACCTTATCAGTATGACCGGAGAAATATCGCACGTAGCCTTCATTGTGTAGGTCGAGCAATCGCAGCGAATCTGGAAGGATAAGTACAGATCAAAACACGAGACACCGTGCTAAGAGACGTACCGTCGACTTTGGTGCTAGCATGCAGAACTTGACGAGAATGGTGTGTGAAGCGCGCCAGATGAGCCCCATACTTCTTGCTGGGAACGGACTTTGTAGACTTGCCCTCCTTGATGTCGAAGACTTGAATGGTGTCGTCGTCACCGGAAGCCACCAAGTAGTCACCCTGATCATCGAAATCCAACGACGTCACATAAGTCGCAGTGTCTTGCTTCGGGGGGCGGAAGGCCTATGACAACGAGAATGCATTAGAGAAGCAGCGCGTACAGTTATAGCTAGCTCTTATCACTCACCTTGGTCGGGCGAAAGCTACGAATGATGTCTGACACTTTTTGAGTCTGGACCATCGGCTGCTGCGTCTGCTGCTGCTGCGCCGCGGGTGTGGATTGTACATCCGACATGCTTGCGATTAGGTGAGCAACGATCGCGTTGTTGACAAGATACAAGGAAGAAAGCCTATTTTGAATATGGGACACAAGCAGAACTGTGCGCGCCTGTAGCTTGTATCGTCTCACGCTGAGGTGCTCTGAATAGAGCTTTATCGGAATTGCAGTGGTAAACACGCCTTCCCCAGCCTGTTTGCTCGCGTTTGAAGCTCTCCCGAAATAACATTGTTCCGCCCCGCCGGCTATAATCGGGGGCTCTTAACAGCTGACCTAAGCAGATCGGCCGATGGTCGGAGGCCCCGTGCGGAAAATGCAGCATGTGGACCAATTGAGAGTCACGGAATCCGAGCCGAACGTCAGAAAGTCGGCCCCCGGCTGGAGAGCTGGCCTGCATGAATTATTCATTTATGTTGGCCTGCAACCCTCCATCGGCTGAATAATGCCTGACCGTGTCACCGACAACTGAACATCTTACTCTCCAAATCTCACGCCTCGCCTTCTCCGGATCTTCTTGCCTGTTGTACAGCTAGACAATTCCGCCTTCTTACCACGGTTCAGATCCCAGCATTTTACGCGCAAAGGACAGTTGACTCTGCTCCGCTAGCGGAGACGATCCTTGAGCCGCCATGTCGACGACGACGGGGTTTGTCGCACCCATATCGAAGTTGTCATTTTCGCGATCGCGCTGACTCGATCGACTTTCTATCCAGAGCTTTCCTTGCAGGAGGTGTTGCAGCATGTGGTGCGGTCACAGTAACTCACAGCTTTGAGACTGTCAAGATCCGGTATGATTGCATCCATGCGCTCCTGTCCTCACTTGCCAGCCGGCGCTCCCCAAGACACAGAGCTAACTTGATGGATATCCTAGTTTACAATTGCAAGGAGAGTTGCAATCCAAGACCGACGCGGTCAAGAAATACCGAGGTGTATTTCACGGTGTCAAGGTGATCTTGCAGAATGAGGGGCCTCGCGGTCTCTTTCGGGGTATTGGCTCTGCCGTAAGTATCGCCCACGACGAGCAACAGGGTGTCGCATCGGACTAATGCGCTTCTCAGTATATCTACCAAGTCTTGTTGAACGGGTGCCGTCTCGGATTCTACGAACCTCTGCGCGGGGGCATCACAAATGCGATCTACAAAGACAGCCAGGTCCAGTCTCTGGGAATCAACGTCTTCGCGGGTGCCACGTCAGGCATCATCGGCGCCGCAGCTGGCTCGCCATTCTTCCTTGTCAAGACCCGTCTACAATCCTTCTCGCCGTTCCTTCCGGTCGGTACACAGCACAACTATCGCAACTCGTTCGACGGTCTGAGCAAGATCTATAAAACCGAGGGAGTGAAGGGATTGTATCGCGGTGTAGGCGCAGCGATGGTGCGCACCGGTTTCGGTAGTTCGGTTCAGCTGCCGACTTACTTCTTCGCCAAGCGTCGCTTGACGAAGCACCTTGGTATGGAAGACGGGCCCGCTCTGCACCTGGCCAGCAGCACGGCTTCCGGCTTCGTGGTTTGCTGTGTCATGCACCCTCCTGGTATGTTTGTCCCATATTGTATTCGCAGCAGCGTGATCAAACTGACTCTTTTTGCAGACACTATTATGTCGAGAATGTACAATCAGACCGGCAACCTGTACAAGGGCGCATTTGATTGCTTGTTCCAGACTATTCGCACTGAAGGCATTCTTGCAATTTATAAGGGATATTTCGCCCATCTTGCCCGTATCCTGCCACACACCGTAAGTCCAGAGCAGAGGGTTTTGAAGTCCGGCAACCAATCGCTAACTGATCTCTAGATCTTGACACTCAGCTTGGCCGAACAGACCAACAAATACATGCGTAGGCTGGAGGACCGGTTCCTCTCTGACTCACTTAAGGCTCGACTCTAAATAATTGGCATTCGTCCAGCGACTTCACCTTACCATTCCTACCTTGCGAAAACATTTATAGAGGCATTTCGGTATATTCAATCAGGGATTACATGGTTGAGTAATGGCATCTGCTTGCTCGGCTTGTTGTGCACATAAGGCGTTTCACCTTGATTAGTCGCGTGATGTTAGATATCATAGACCTCTAAAGAAGATAAATTGAGTTGGTTCAGAAGAGGCAGTCAATCGATACCATTTGCGATAAATCTGTGTGGGCAAGGGGGCAAAGATGGGACGGACACCACAAGCTCCAGGTGAAGGCTAGACACATTGTATTCCTGGTTGGACCCAAGTGGGCCCTTATGTAGCCCAATGTTTAGTTCGTCCCAGTATAGACCAGGATTGTCCGAGATGACATCGTCGTAGCTCGCATGTTGTTCCTGTCGGATCGACAGCCCAAAACGCGACGCGTTGTGCACACACGGATTCCATCGCACGGCATACAGTGTAACTAAAACTGGGTAGATTACAAAGCTTGGTACTTATCCAAGCCAGCTCCAATTGATTGACCCATCCAGAGCACTACAGTTACACAGCACCTTTGAGCAGGCGAGGGTGTGATCCTACGCATCAACAGTCAAAACACGGCGGACGCGTCTCGGACATGTAGGACGTCATCACCGACCGGACGGAAACAGAACTTTGCCCAAAGCCCACTAATTGCGGCCCCAGAGCTCGCCATGGAATCTAGAATATAGCCAGGCTACCGCATTAGGATAGGCAGCGGTGCCGAAGGGGCCCAGAGAAATCCCGTAATTCCGTGGTGGTGGAGCAGGGGGATTTGGGAAACAGACCGGCGCGTCGCGTTCTGTCTGAGCACGGACATGAAAGTTGAGAAAACTTCGCCTCGGATTTACGCCAGTGGGGATCGGCAGCTGAGCTCAGCTTGATTGCTCAGGATGCCGTAAATGCTGCCTAAGCAACTGCAGTCATCTGTAAGGTACAACAGAAGACCGGTGAGGGGTCTAGGCATGGGAGGCGTTCATGGAGACTGCCTAGTCTGCAACACCATGGAATGTCTGATAGACAGCAATCGAGACAGCGAAATTGACAGCAGCACGCATTCAGGAGCGAGGATCGCGATCGATTCAGTTTGATCAGATAAGATAGAGACCAGCATTAAGACCCGAGATGGAATAGCGCGACAAAACACGAACGCGCTAGGGTACGGAGTACAGGCGGCAGAGACGCCGATGGTGGTGAACAGCGCAGTTTGTACCTTTCCAGGAATGTGGAGAGAGCTGTAAAACTTGTTGCAGGCTTGCAGCTGCTGGAACAGTGGAGTTCTAGAGCACCGGAAGGACGACTGGCCGGTGGTCTGACTGGAGCAAAGCAAATGGCTCATGGGTCAGCCGTAGAGCGAAAATGGAATGAAAGACGTGTAGACGCGACGGCATCAACATAATGGGTCCGGATCAAATATGTTCCAGCCAACCTCCCGGCCCCAAGTCGCGCCAAGTCACGTGCGACGTGACTTAGCCCGTCGCGCTAAGGATCACGCTCCTCGTCCCATGCAAGTATTTCTGTCTGCTTGTCCCTCCCCTTCGCAGCTCATTTTCTTTCTCTCCAGTCCATCACGATCAATTGTCTGGTGTGTTGCTGTGTTGCTGTGAACAATTGTCTTCAATTACTTTTCTACTATCTCCTTCCAGCTTCACAATGTCCGCACAACTCACTCCCTCCAAGCAGGTAGGTGATGTCACGTCTTGCCTCCCCATGGACAACGCGTCGACGCGAGCAACCCGACTAATATACCTCGATTAATAGGCTGCTTCCTCGCTTGAGAACCTCAAGATGAGCGACTCTCCCGTCAAGAAGCTCAACTTCCACGCCGCTGGCAAGGAGAACGCTCCCGCCACCACCGACGTCGTCGCCGAGAAGACCCTTGCCGAGAAGCCCGCTGAAGCTCCCAAGGTTGCTCCTGGTATCAAGGAGTTCGAGGCCAACGAGCCTCTTCTGCAGGAGAACCCTCACCGTTTCGTTCTTTTCCCCATCAAATACCACGAGGTCAGTCGACACGTCCCCTACGCGTCACGCGTAAAGTGGAATTTTCCCGCTCTGCCCTCGGGTGCCCCACCCGCGTCGAGACTAGTGCACTAACGTGTCTTTTCGCGTCCTACAGATCTGGCAGATGTACAAGAAGGCCGAGGCCTCTTTCTGGACCGCCGAGGAAATTGATCTCTCCAAGGATCTTCACGACTGGAGCAACCGCCTTAACGATGACGAGCGCTACTTCATTTCTCACGTCCTTGCTTTCTTCGCCGCTTCCGACGGCATTGTCAATGAGAACCTGGTGGAGCGTTTCAGCGGCGAAGTTCAGATCCCCGAAGCTCGTTGCTTCTACGGTTTCCAGATCATGATGGAGAACATCCACTCCGAGACCTACTCTCTCCTCATCGACACCTACATCAAGGAGCCTAAGCAGCGCAACTACCTCTTCGACGCCATTGATAACAGTATGTGCATCGCGCTGGGATTGTGATTGGACGAGAATGCTAACCTGCTGCAGTTCCTTGCATCCGCAAGAAGGCTGATTGGGCGATCCGGTGGATCCAGGACCGCGAATCCACTTTCGCGCAGCGTCTGGTCGCTTTCGCTGCGGTCGAGGGTATCTTCTTCTCCGGCTCTTTCGCCTCTATCTTCTGGCTCAAGAAGCGTGGCCTGATGCCTGGTCTTACCTTCTCCAACGAGTTGATCTCCCGTGACGAGGGTCTCCACACCGACTTCGCGTGCTTGCTCTTCTCCCACCTCAACAACCGCCCCAGCAAGCAGATGGTCGAGGACATCATCGTCGAGGCCGTCGGCATCGAGCAGGAGTTCCTGTCGGACTCTCTCCCCGTTGCCCTGCTCGGCATGAACGCCAAGCTGATGTGCCAGTACATCGAGTTCGTGGCCGATCGCCTGTTGGTGGCTCTTGGTAACAAGAAGTACTACAACTCCACCAACCCCTTCGACTTCATGGAGTCGATCTCCCTGGCCGGCAAGACCAACTTCTTCGAGAAGCGCGTCGGTGACTACCAGAAGGCTGGTGTCATGGCCAGCACGAAGAAGAAGGAGGAGGAGGAGACCAGCGCCTCGGCGGGCGGTCTCAACTTTGACGAGGACTTTTAGAAGAGTGATGCCACGATATACCCGGTTGTCGGCACCAGCCATGGCTACGAATAATTCTTGTTTGGATTTTGTGTTATGAAGCTTTGAGTTTTACACGCATGGGATTGGCGTTGGATGGGCGGATTTCTTTTACACCTTTGTATCTAGCTAGAAATGTACATTGTTGGATAATATTTATGAGTATCACTGGTGAATCGCAGTCAAGGCATTGTAGTTTGTACGAAGTCGTTCTGAATAGAGCCACACCTTAGGACCTATCCTCTGCTCATCTCAATCGGTCCACCTCCACCACAGTAAGTCCAAGGACAGACACAACCATCAACGCGGGTATCTCAATTTCTTCCTTCTTTCCTTGCCACCACACCAGCGAACCCTAGTCCAAACGAGTAAACCATCGCTCTTCAGAAATATCCACATAGACCCCTTATTCTCAGTCCGCAAGCATTGACCGAAAGAATCACCGCTTCCCCTTCCCACCCTTCTTCTTCCCCTTCCCACTTTTACCCCCAGCCCCAGCCCCCGCCGCCGCCGCCGCCGCCGCAGCAGAAACGACCCCCTCACTTGCCCCCTCCCCAACTACTGCAGAAGAAACAGGAGCAGGCACAGACGCATCCTCCATCTCCACATCCCCCGCCCCAGCACCACCAGTTACCGCACCCCCCGCAGCCCCGGCACCCGCACTCCCCAACCCCAACCCCAAGCCCTCCACATCCGCCCCCGCCGCCAACTTGCCCAGCGAGGAGATCAACCGCCCCACCTCGGCGCCCTTGTTGGTCCGGTATTTCAGACAGATGCCGGAGCCGGGGTGGAAGGTCTTGAGGGTCAGGGTGGCTATGCGGGGTTTCTCTTGCGATTGGGGAGTTGGTGATTGCTGGGTTTCTTGGGCGGGTTGTGCGGTTGTGGAGGCGGAGGGGCTGGAGGTGCTGGAGGTGGTCTTGGTCTTGGTCTTGGTCTTGGTGGAGGAGCGGGTGGCGTGGGAGAAGGTGTATTTTGTTGTTATTTTCTGGGGGGTTGGTTATCGTTAGTTGCTGTGGTTGATGAGGGGTTTGGGGTTAGGTCGGGGAGGGAAGGGGAGGGGATAGGATTGAGGTAGGCTTGAGCTTGGTGAGCTGCGGGGGAAGATGGAGAGGGGAGGGATTTGGGGTGTTGTGTCGTACCGCATCAGGATATGCTTGCAGGAGCAGGGCGGATTGCTCCAGGTAGGCTTGGGGGGTGGGGAGGTATGGCATCTTGATTCGGGAGTTCGTGGTCTCGGGATTCCGCGGAGTATTAGATGAGGGGTGAAGTTGAACACAGTAAGGAAATAACGAGATGGGCGTGTTTGAGGTGAAGGTGAAGGTAATTGTGTCACCTGGATGTGCATGCGTGCTGCATTGCGGGTTTTGGTGGATTTGGCACTCCGGAGGTGCTGTTGTTGGCCCGGGCGGTGAGAGTTCGAGGCCGATCTGCCGGCTGCCGGGTTGGAAGCCCCCAAGTACTCGAGCTGCTGGTCCGGGATAGATACAGTAGGTACTGTACCTAGGTACTAGGTAGGTTGCAATCGTGCACATGGCGCTGGTTGATTCAAATCATTCGTCATTCGTCCCTCGTACCTACTGTACAGCGTAGGCTATGTATAGACCATCCATCTATCGTACATACAAAAACATGAACTAATTACATCGAATCCTCTGCAGCATGTCCCGCCCTCTACTAGGTATCCATCTACACGCACCAGAACTATGTGATCGGCTGGGCGCATCGCACGCAAACCAGCCGCT
The DNA here is from genome assembly GCF_003184695.1 of Aspergillus brunneoviolaceus CBS 621.78. Classification (NCBI taxonomy): domain Eukaryota; kingdom Fungi; phylum Ascomycota; class Eurotiomycetes; order Eurotiales; family Aspergillaceae; genus Aspergillus; species Aspergillus brunneoviolaceus. The sequence continues at coordinate 256,166 of NW_020290759.1, read as the reverse complement.
GTCTCCCGTTGCGCCCCTTGGTCGCTCGGAAATTGGTGCCCGCGCAGTTCTCGCACCGGAGCACTTCGCCGTCCTCGCCATCGCCGTTGGACGACCCATAGTCGCTGCTCAAGGCACTCCCCAGGCTCATGTTGCGTTCCCCCGGCACCGCCAGGTGGTTCGGACTGGGCAGCCCGCTGCCGCTGCTGGGCTTGCGCTTCTTTCGCATCGCGAGCGCGTCGCGCGCGATCTTGTTGTAGAACGCGTAGCTTTGTTCGCCCTGCAGCCACAGCGGGTTGTCCTTGTCCTCCCGCTTGACGAACGTGGTCGTCGACGCCGGGGGCGTCTGTTGCCCCTCGATGCCACTGGCGAGAACGCGGGACGTCTCGGCGCTGGACCGACCGCTCTCCATGGACTGTTTGTGGGCCGATTGGGGTGGCGAGGTGGTGAACATCGACCGGGAGTCCGGTCGTGCCGCATTGAACGACGCGCGGCCGGGGCTCGCATACCCTGATGGTCCGTCGCGGATCGACTTGTGCGGGGAGGGACTGCGAGTGCGCGGGGTCCGCATTCCCGACCGACTGTTGCTGGTACCGTGACGAATGACCGAGTTGCGCCATGAAATGATGCGCTCCGATGGCGTCTTGTGTGTGGAATCCTTCCCGGTGGAGGATGCGATGCTGTGGCGGGCCGAGTTGGTGCGCCGGAGAATCTTGCGGGAGATCGTGCTGTGCGCGTCCCAGTTGTCGTACCGCCGTTTCTGGTAGGCACAGTCCTGGCGCAGGACTTGGATCTTGCCGGAGTAATCGGCCACGATCATGATGTTCCCGTCCGGATGGGTCGAACGAGCCAGATACGCCGGCGACTCCTGCTTGCTGGCTCCTGAATTGGGATGCGCCCGCCCGTTCTCCCGGTCTGCCTGGCTGATTAGAGTCACCGGTGGGGGATTGCATACGTCGAAGATCGGATCTTCGGCGAGTCCCAGTGCCTGTTTTGTTTTCGTGGGGGCCATGATGGCGGCTGTAACCATGGCCGAGTGTGTATCGAACACCTCGACGGCCCGCTTATCGGAGTCCTTCTCGATCGATTCTACCGGCCATAAATACGTCCGGCGATCTTCGCTGCCGCAGATGATATGTTTTCCATCATTGCTGAAAGACGCGCGGATCTGGCTGCAGGTATTCTCATTGCCGCGAAACTTGGCCTCTAGCGTCCTGTCGCGAAAGTTGTACAGCCGTATCCGGGAGTCGTTGCTGGTGATCAAAAGCTTGACCTCGCCATTGGGGTCGTTGCATGGCAAGGTCATAGTATCGATACCAGTAATTTTGCTGCCTTTGGCGTTGCGACCACGTGCAGAACGCACATGAATCTGTCCAACGGCCTTTAATCCATCTGTTTCGTATATATTACACAGCCCGTTGAGGCTTCCAGCGATGGAGTGCCGTCCATCAGGTGTAAAGGCAACGGCCGTGATCATATCGGGGACGGTCGCCACAAACGCCACACTCTTATCCGGGATACTCCATAGCCGCAGTTTGGTGTCCAGTGATCCTGCCAGGAAAAACCGATCATCTCGCGGGTGAAATTGGATCGATGTAACAAAGTCGCTATGCTTGAAGCAGCATAAGCACTCGGGTCGGCTCACATGCCAGAGTCGGACCGTCTTGTCCATTGACGAAGAGAGCAAGAAGTTGTTCTAGAAGTCTGCGTTAGCACCGATTCAAACTTGGACAAGCCAGTGAAAAGTACCTTGCTCCAGCTGAGATCCAGTACGCTTCCCGTATGGCCTTCGTAGACTTGGACCGGACGAGACTTGAATACTTGCGCGTTCAACCGGGGCGGACCATCATCACTATCGGATGCCGGATCGGCTGGGTCGCGGTCCTCGGGGGAGCCAACGACTTGCCAGACACGCACTTTCTTGTCTTGACCAGCAGCTGCCAGGTATTTGCCATCATTGGAGAACACGAGCGCCCAGATCGCCTTGCCCGTGCTGGCCTCGTTTGGTACTCCTGTGAACGACACGGAGTCATCCTTGTCCGAGCCACCCGCAGCACCGGTTGCGCCCTCGAGCTCTTGCGCCACGAAGACTCGACTGAATGTCTTTTCCTTCTTGTTATGTGCTCTTACGCGGATGTATTTGGGAGGAGGTGGGAATCGAGGGAAGAACCCGATCGGCTGCGAAGCGGCGTCGGTATCCATGCGAGTTGTTTCGGGCTCCGAGACATCATCCTCGTCATTTATATATTGATCCTTCTTTTTTCCGGGTATGATACGACTCAGGAAAGAAACACCCTTCCTATATAACGGGAAGATCAGACGATCAGCGAGCTTGTTCCGTCAGGTCCGAAGGGGGGAAAAAGCAATGTGAGCCGCATGGCGATAATGCGGGGTAAAGGGTCTGGCTTTAACAACAACAACAACGACAACGGGAAAAAAAAGGGTTCGTACTCACTTCTTCTCCTTGGACGCCTTTGGGTGCATATTCGCATCGCCCCGGTTTGAGCCATGGTCTAAGGAGCCACGATGATCGCCTCCGCCCGCTTCCGCTTCGTATGAGGCCCTACCCAATAGCTTCAAGGGGATAGACTTGTGGGTGTTGGTGCGCTTGATGATATGCTATCGGGAACGCACGGTCAATCAGTCACCTAGACATCTAGACCACGGAAACAAGCGCGTCAGCCTTACTTGTGATAACGGATCGATGGCGCTCGAGTCGGTAGTCGATTGGAAGACGGATGGGGACGAGGCGGTGTTTTTCACGGAACCATTGCTTGGGTACTGCAAGGTATGAGAATTTCGTTTGCCATCTTGTAGGGGTCCGTTCGAGGCTGAAGCAAAGTCCGAGGGACTCGAAGCTAAAAGTAGGGAGGGGGAGCCCGAGTCAGCAGCTGATCGATGGTGGTGATATCTTGTCTCGTGACCGAGTGGACGGACTTACCGATCGGAAAGGTTTGCGACGAGCGGATCAGGCTGGGTTTGGAGGCATTGGGACTCTGATCGCTGCGATTGAGCACCGTGGGGCTATTGCTCGTGTTTGTTGTGCTGGTGGTGGAGGTCTCGTGGATAGGAATGGAGGAAGAGGAAGATGCGGTGCTGGTGACGATCGCGGGGACTGTCAACGCCCGCGAAACCGCAGGCCCTCCTCGGTCTGGTCGCATTCCCTCCGCCATGATCCGGGTCTCGCCGGGAGCGGCGCATGAGAATTCCAGGAAACGGTCGAAGGAATTTGACTTCGGGATGAGAAGAAAAGTAAGGGAGAATGTAGTCTAGGTAGTCTAGAAGGGAGAAAAATGTATCTCGGAGAGAACCGAGTCGGAGGAACTGGGGAGAAGGGGGGGAAGATGGAGTGGAAGTTCGGGGACTCAAATGGAGACCCGCGGGATGGCCATGAATAATTACGAAGGTAATCAATCTATTTGGGAATTGATAGTGAGGGTGCCCAGTGGCCTGTCCGGATGAATTGCGCCGGAGTTAACCAGTGAACCAGTAACCAGTCAAATCAGTAGATGACATCAAACAGGGTCTTTTCTGCCCTTGCGCTTTTCCGCTAACGAAAGGCTTGGTTTGGTCGAGACTCGAGGAGCCATGGATAGCCGCTGCAAAAGGTCGAATTGTCTTGCCACTGTCGGGCCATGTTCGCGCAGTTTCGAGTACGTAGTCTCCCTCGTAGAGATCAAGAGTATATGCACTATCTTCATCATCATCAAGTCATACAAAGTAACTTAACACATCCATATCTTCTCCACCACCAGATCGATCGTAAAAGTGTGGAGAGAGAACGGAGTCAGGCAGAGTGATCATGATTGTCATGTCATTTATCATCAGGCACAATAAGTGACTAACTAATGCTTGCTTCCTTGGCAACGGCAACAATAACCGTCTTCCCTGCTAAGCGAGCCTTTCCACTTTGGGCCTGGTCGGACGCTGCTTTTCGCTCACGGAGCGTGGGGTGCAACTGGAAAGTGCGTGCCCGTCCCGAGGTTCCCGGGCGATACCTGCCTTTCGGACGCAACAACAGAAGCTCCATCACCATCCACTACAGCCAACAGTCTAAACATCAAGCTATGCACTGAAGATATATCGATTTAGTTCTAATCTAAATGATGGTCAACTATTTATGAGACATTCATCGAACAACCTCACTCCCATCCCGCACTGCACTGCGAAAATATATAGTCTATAGAATGCGGGCGGATTTACACTTATACATTTATCTCCGGGATATGACTGCCAAGAGATACACATGTTCAACAAGACGCTTCGCCACTGGAGACATAGTCATCCGTCAGCGGCTTCTTCAAGGCCTGGTGGTTGGTGACCTTTCGCAGCTCCTGTAGCTCCGCGAACCCCAGCCTCCGCAACCCCGTCACCAGGTGTTTCTCCACTGTGGACGTCTTTGCCTGCTCATCAGGATTAGAGAGCAATGTCAGAACGAAAGCAACCTCGGACTACACCATCTTGGTTCTTGACTACTTACTCCCTCAATTGGCGAGACCGCTGGGACACCCATTCGTTCAGCTTCGCGATGTACGCCATGCCCAGCACGAACCCCACCGCCGCCCCGGGCACGCGGCTCTCATGAATGCTGAATGCCGCCGCCAAGGGGATGGCTAGCGCATATATGGTGTTGCCAGGCGTATCCCGCAGATACGGGGTATAATGGAAGAAGAAGATGAAGACGCGTGCATAGACGAAGCTGTCCAACGCATAAACCGAGAGCCGATGGAGGTCGGGGCTCTGGAGCAGGTAGGCGAGCATACATACGACGGGGCGCAGGATGGCTCCTGCTTGGTAGGGAGGTCGTGTAGTCTGGGGATCGCCGCGCCGGAGTGTCTTCACCAGCTGAAGACTGGTGGCTGACCAGACTAGGCAGGAAACCACGTCCAGTGAGCTGGGGAGGATCCTATCATGGCCTAGCTGGACGCGACGGAGGCGGTACTCGAAGACCTCAAAGAGCCCTGTGCCGATGTGAAGGGAGAGACAGAGTTTATGCTTGGAGAACTTCACGTGATAGCTGGGAGCGTGATATTGCGAGTGGTAGAAGATGATCACCACATAGAGGAGGGTATGTTGGAGCAAGTCAATCTGCTCTGGGTGCTGGGGAATCTCCGATAAACTACTAGGCATCATGGCTGCGGGTATACTGGTTGAAGAGCCGGGTTCGGACGTAGTGGCATCATGCACATATGAGCATACGACCACGCCGCAGCTGAGGGAGGTGAAGCCGTCCTTCTTATTGTCCTTGCACATGCTCTAGTCTGCTAATCGACTCTATCCTTGAGTTAAGGTAGACCGATGATCGACTGTGTCGTCATGCTGGAGCCCAAACGTGCTTGCAACCGACCCCTGTGCTCCACGGTTAGACTTATGCTTAAACCAGACCGTTACCAAATTGGGGTAGGAACATGAAGGAGAGATTTCTCGGAAGAGGAGCCCGAGAGACAGTGTCTTGCCTCGTGGTGGGGTGGTTGTTGTACCAAGATTGTGCTATCCAAAAAACAGGAAACCGATGCTTTTATCTGCGTCGGGGTAGTTATCCCTGCTACAACACATCAGGTATCTAGGTTTATACTAACTTCCGATACACAACGCTTCTTCTGAACGAGACTACTTTTCAATGGTTGGTTTTTCGTGCCAGGTCCATCACGTTTCAGGATTTTCCCTGGCTCAAGAACTCACAAGAGTAGAGTCTATATGCTCCGATTTATGTATCCCCTTGTGTGGATGATTGACCTTAGATGACCGACGGTTCGATGGAGCTTCCTCCTCTTCTAGGGAAATAGAACCTGGAATTAATCAATCTTGGGAAGATGGATGTGGTGTCTTTGTCTGATGTCTGTACCATTCTCACCATCAAGTACCTAGTAGTATGCACGTCAACCTTCTTGAATGGTAAATGTATGTTGGAACCGGGCAATTCGGAGACCCATGATGATACAGTGAGGCCTTTGGAATTGCTCATATGTGTCGTCGTATGCAGGATTGAAGTCCAGGGTTTCAGAAATGTCAGTTTTTGGAAATGAAATAGATGCACAGTTCAGAATCCCTGCTCTGGGCGATGCATCACAAGGTATGGAGGAAAAATAGAAAAGCCCAGTTGGTACCGAAGCTACTGGTCTGGGCAGCAACCGGGGATTCGGTGCGTGTTTACAGTGAGCGACCAGTGAGTCTCCCAAAAGCAGCGGCAGTGTTGCACATGGCCGCCACACCACTGCAGCTGAGCCCTCGGACCCTGCTCAGCTTTGATAATCTTCCCTCCTCCAATCGATTATTCCCCCCCCTCTTCCGAATACACCGAACCAGGTGGTTACACTTCAGCGTCGCACTGTGCCAGGTTGATCGGCTAAATTGACCACTTGCCGTGTGACTACTAGGGTTAAATGTCAAGAGGAGCATCCGATACCATATCAAGTGCCTGTGGTCTCGTGTCCGAGGTCATTTTCATCGCTTACTGCTTACAGACCGGAGTTACACGGGAATAGAACTAGACCAGCCCATCTCGCCCTTCCACTTCCACTGCAACCTTTTTTACACCACACCTCCCACATTGTCATTCTTTGCATAGGCCACCTGGTAAACTCTGTACCAGGGCCGCTGGAACAAACTATCCAGTGACTCCAAAGATCGTCCGGTGGTATCCTGAACAATCTTAGTAACTCCGCCCGCGTGGAATCCTGAAGACCATCTCGCTAGGGGGACACTTACCGGCATCGCAAAGAACACATAAATCAGCGAAACAAAACAGATGCAAGCGAAGAAGGCGAATGCGCCCCATTCTTGCATCACTTCCAGCATATCAGGAGTCGCCCGAGAACATCCGAAGAAGAACACCCAGTGAATGGCCATGCCCATCGAAACAGCCAGCGATCGGATACGGATTGGGTACACTTCTGCCCCGATAAGATACGGCATGCCATGCCACCCGATGTTCCACCCCACCCCATGGATAAAGATAGCTGCCACAGCCCCCGTCGAGGCTCGAGATACACTCGGGGTGTTGGCGATGTGGGCCGCGGTCATCGTGCGAGCTATGCCAAGGTAGCACGCCAGGTAGACCAAGGTGGTCGTTTGAAGCGTGATTCCCGTCATGAGAGACCTCCGACGTCCGATGAAATCAATCACCAGCAACGAGAAGATCAGGCAGCTGACAAACTTGACCACCGCGTAGAACCCGGTCGCTAGCGAGGCGGTCTCACTCGGCATACTCAAGTAGCCGAAGATCGTGGGGAGATATTGAGTGATCGCACTGGCGCCCGACCATTGAGAGAATAGGTGCGCCATGAAGACAAGCAGGAAGCGGCGTCGATTCTCGACTGGAAGTAACACTTCTTTCACCAGGTCCCACTGCGTCGCTCCCACGACAGCCTCCCGCTCGTACAAGATCTGCGATTCCATGATCTGGATGTCGGAAATCACTTCGGCATGACCATTGGGCAAGCCGCGGAGTCGGGATACCGTGGCAATGGCTTGTTCGCGCCGGCCGACGTATAGTAACCATCGAGGAGATTCCACACATAAAAACGTTCCAAACCCCCAGATCACCGCCGGCACCAGCTGGAGGAATGTAGGAACCATCCATTGCAGGTCTTCTCCGTCATACGCCTTGGTGATGCCATAGTTGATGAAGAAGCCGAAAACAGAACCGAGCTGTTGGCAAGTCGAGTACTGAATAGCGAGAAGCCCGCGAATCCTTTTCGGTGCAATCTAGATGCCTGATAAGCCGACACTCCCACTCTTCATGCCGATGAAGATGGATTACCTCCGAGATATACATCGAAGGAACGATAGTGATTCCGCCACCACCAAACCCAGCGATGAACCTGGATGCGTAAAAGGCTGACAGGTTGCCTTTACTGAGCGCCTGTCCGGCGACTCCTGCTGCATAGATCAACGTTGACAGACGCAAGCTCCATTTTCGTCCCAAGCGGTCATTGACTGGCAGGCACTTTTGGGACTCCGTTAGCAAGTCAGGTATTCATGGACTGTTGGAATTTGGCTTACAGCCAGACAGCCAAAGATAGCCCCAGCCGTGAAAATCGACACAATCCACCCTTTCGTGTTGGCATATTCGTCTGGTGACTGTCTATCGATCCCAAAGGCGACGCGGAACTGGGACTGTACGACAAGACATGCGATGTTCGCTGCTGGATTAGATGTTTGATGGCTTAGACGGTGGAGTTTTGCCTCTCACCTTCATCAAAACCCTTACATATCCCTGCCAATGCAAAAATGAGTGCATTCATCAGCAGATAAGAGTTGAGGGACCATTTTGGAGGCTCCTTTGGAGGCTGGCTTATTTCTGTAATGAGCCCCATGGTTGCCCTTCAACACTCACTCACTTTCGCCGCGGTCCTCCCAGACACAATATATACAATCCTATCCTTTCCAAGGGCGGAAAAGGGCGGAAAAGGGCTGTAAGTATCCTTGGCATAAATGGCGCACGAATGTAGCGCGACGAAAATATCTCATGACTGCATCTCATGCGTCCGAGGCAAGGAGTCGTCCCTCACGTACAATTGTGGCCAGTCTTCCCAGAGGTTCTATCAGCCGGCAGGTAGCTGCAAAGCGAATGATAAGGCTTTCTCGAAGCACCGGTCTTCGAACGCACTGGAGTTAACCTTGCCAACATTCCTCCTGAACATGAGCAAAGGCTCGCGCATACCTGTCGATAGCGCTGCATCTGCCAGGAATCGATGATTTGCAGGCTGGCCCAGCTACTCAGCAGCAACAACTCCCGGATCAGTCGGCTACTATAGTAGATCAGGTTGCATTGCAGCATCTCAGTAGCAGCGCGTGTGGGAATTCGGAGCTGACCACGACTTGAAAAGAACCGACCCATACATGCTAGGGGCTCGAGGTCTCGATCGCCTGGACTTGACACGACTTCTAGTCTCACTCCTATTCCTAGCATTCTGCATCTATTTACCTCGAGCTGATTACTTCTGCTGCTTGCGTTATCTGAAGCTCGCCGTTTTGAGGCTTTTACTGCTTCGACTGCCGATTTCAGGACCTCCAGGAGCCGAAGTCGACGGACCATGCGCACTTTGGTTTCAATTTTGTACCTCTGAGGTCACTAGGGACATGCAAGCAAACTCGGACAAATTCATGTTAGAAATGCCATTCTCGATTTTTGCTCCCCACTGAGCGGAGAATTCCCACGGTCGTTTCATGTGATGCCTCATTCTCGATTCTATGGGCCCTGGGAAGCCCGTTCACTACAAAACTAACCGATGACATGGAGTATCACCAATGAATGAACAGTCTCTGCTTACTCGGTTGTGTCCCCGAGAAGCTTATTTAACAATGGTTTCTCACGCACGACCTAAGAAAGGTACACCATGTATGGTGTGGACGGATCGATGGAAATGGGCGGACTGAACAGATCAGAGCCGAGAACCCTTACCAAGATGAATAACTGCCATTACTATGGAGAACTTCATATGACTATACTCGATTGAGAGCCCGACAGTCCACGGCTCAAAATTTGGCCAATAGACGACGCTGAAGCTTTGATTGATTAGAAATCGAGACCCTGAAAATGTACCCACTATGACGTCCCACTCTTCATGTGGATATCTTCAAAATACCCCGTTTAACCCTCAACAGCACAATCCCGACTCACAATTACTACCTACTATTTTGTTATCAAGGAGAAGTCATCTCTCAATATGTCGCTGCAAGGACTTAATGTGCTCATTGTACGTGACAATCTCCTATTCCTATTCCTCAATGTGGTTCAAGCTAATATAGCTGCAGACTGGAGCTTCAATGGGCATTGGCGAGGCGATTGCCAATTCAGTAGCAGAACAGGGTGCCAATTTGATTCTGTTTGCACGGTCGGAAGTAAGAAAATATGTGGAATGTTACCACGACAAGACATACACACCATACTAAAACATAACTAGGACAAACTCCAAGCCCTCGCGAGCAGGATCAAGGAACAACACCCAGGTGTCAAGATCACCAGCAAAGCAGTCGACATCCAATCTTACGAAGCAGTCGAGTCCGCGGTGAAATCCAGTTCCCAGGAGCTTAATCAGATCGACATTCTCATCAACAATGTCCTGAAACCCTCTTCCATGCTACCACACAGCAAAACATGACTGACCCCAACCAAAATAGGCCGGCCTCGCCCTCGGCGCCCCCGCGCCCTTCCACGAGCTCAAAATCGCCGACATCCTCACCATGAACCACACCAACATCAACGGCTGGATGTTCGTCACGCACGCCGTGCTGAACGCCTCCATGATCCCCCGCAAAGCCGGCACGATCCTCAACATCACCTCCGTCACGGGGCTGGAGGTCCCGCCCTTCTCTGGGGAGTGCGTCTACCACACCAACAAGGCCGCGCAGGAGGGGTTCACGAACGCGCTCCGCAATGAACTGAGTGGCACGAACATCCGGGTGCTGGCGCTGCGGCCGGGGTGTGTGGCCACGAATTTCCACTCGCTGCGCGTGGGGCATGATAAGGAGATGTACGATCAGTTTTTCGAGGGGTATCAGTATGTTGTTCCCTGACTGGTTGGTTTCAGGAGGGGTTGGGGCTCCTTGGAGCGTTGTGCTGATCCGAGATTCTAGGCCTCTGGTGTCGGAGGATATTGCACGCGCAGCGGTGTTCATGTTGCAGCAGCCGGTGCATGCGTCGGTTAAGGCGCTGGATATTGTTCCGTCGGGTGAGTCAATCTGACAGTCATTTACAGGAGTTGAGAGGTGCTGACATGTGCTTTGTAGCTCAACGGTCGCTGAATGTGTTTGATCGGGAATGGAATCAGAGGAATGCTTGATTCGGTATGGGCAAGCCATTATCTACACGGTCAGACAACCCAGAATGATCGAGCTCAAGCAAGCGGTAACGATGGCGAGGATGTGCAGCGCGTGGGAGGCAAATGAAGCTACATCAGGCTCCTTTTGTGTGCAACATACAAAGAACCCCTATCAGGCATTTATCATCGCAATTCTAGGTTCGACTTTGCATACCTGAACCAGCCCAACTGTCACAGTTGATCTCCGATCATCGGAGATTACTCTAGAATCCAGTTTAACTTGTGCAGCACGTGTGTGCAAGCAAGGGGCTCGAATGACATCACAAGTGCATATCATCTCCACGTCTTGGAGAGCCGGGAATTGAGTTCTGGGCACCGATAGGTACTATCATAAGCAATCTAGCGATGAAACTTTCTTGCGGGCAGATCTTTCTCTTGACCACGATTGCAATGCAAGTTCGAGAGATGGGAGGTATATCATGGGAATTACTAGGTAGTGTAATGGCGGTGCCGGAATAGGTGATTGTACCGGACTTCTGGCTGTTGTAATTATGAATCCTCCTGTGCAGTATAGTCCGAAAGGCAACTGAATTTGTGGGATACCAGTTCAATCACAGATGTCAAGAACAATTGCAGTACAGATCCTGGATAGTAGTGGCAGTCTGTTGATTCCCCACTCGGCTCCAAGGAAGAACTTGCCTAGCATAGGCGCAACTCGGCCCAATCCCACCGAGAAGCCGGTCCGTAATTTGTTCTCCACGTTCCCACTGGCAAACTTTCCCCGCAAACCATTCCGAGCCGGAGAAATCCCCAACTTACATCTTCAGGCTGGCTGGCATTCACAATCATGAGTGAGAGAATCTCAGAATTACGCTTCCGGTCGGGCAATGCCCCTCCGCGCTTCTTCAAAGCATGTCGCTGGTGCAGGAAACAGAAAATGCGTTGCGACGCCCGCAGTCAGGTCCCCTGTGCGCGCTGTCGCAGCGCGGGTCGCGACTGTGTTCTCGATCCCATCGTGGATGGAAGGCGGCGCAGTCAGCGCCACGAGTCTCCCCGACCCTCTCGGTAGGTGGAATCGGAAATGTGTCTGATGCATTGTACTGGGCTGACTCCATGTCATGTGTAGACGGCAGATCGCAAGATCCCCGTGGAATGAACCAACCGGGTTCAGCACAACGTCGACCCGCGAGCCAGAATATTCGCCTGGCCCGGTCGTACAGGAGAATGCGCTGGACAGTGCGCTCGACTCCCTGCCTGACTCTGGGGACCTCCGCTCTCCAGGCGCCTCCGAGAAACACGGTCAGGACAGCAGCCAGCAGTTAAGCCCCAACGATATGATTGCCCCCGTCTCGGTCGTACACTCCATGTCGGTGAATCTGCTCGGGTCCAGCAGTGTAAGTCGCGCTCATAGTACAGAGCACATGTCGCTAACCGCGCCAGCAGATCTTCATGGATAGTTCGAACAAGGCCGATCTGAGAAGTGATATCATCGCTCGAGGCATCATCAGCGAGGAGCAGGCACGGTCGATGTATGAACGGTAGGTAGAATAGCATTCACTCAAGCACTCTCGAGAAAGGACAACGTTGACCCTCGAATCCAGGTTCTTCAACGGCAGTAAGAACTTCCTTGCCTTGTTCGACCCCATTCGGGACACCTTCGATTCGATCCGATCGCGCTCGCTCTTCTGCTTCTCGGTCATGATCTACATAGCCAGCCGGGCGGTTCTCGACCTCCGAAGCAACACCCACCTCCAGCGGGTACTACAGGATGAAGCACAGAGACTCGCCGAGGACAGTTTCTTCGAGCGACCGACCAAAGTCGAAACTGTCCAGGGGATGGTTCTGCTCGCGGCCTACTCGGAGAAAACCTGGTTCTCCACAGCGCTGATCCTACGCACTGCCCTTGACTCGGGGCTCGAGAAGTCGCTAGACACCTTGCTTTCACAACAGAATGTACCCCGGAGTGCGCTCTCCGCCACTTTGGAAGAGCGGAAGCTGGTGTGGCAGACTAGGACTTGGCTCATCAGTTTCACACTCGAACTGGATGTCGCGTCCGGCACAGGTCGGAAATCAAGAATTGACGCTGTTGATACTACGAAACTACGCAAATTCCTCGATTACCCGCTTTCGTTGCCTTGCGATATGCGCACAATATGTATCATTGAAGTTCACCAGCTTCGGAGTGAGTGCACGCTTGACTTTACCTCTTGGTTCTTTTTCTGAACTTGTTAGGCCAATTCCGGATGATTGTCGAAAACTCGAAGACCATTCACGAAATCGTTGGCATCGAATTACCGGCTGTCATGGCAAGATTACAGACATGGTGGAATACCTGGGATGAAATTCATAATAGTAAGGCTCCATTTCCGCACCAACATGCTTGGAGACGCTGACGGAAGGTGTCTTCAAGATAATGGCTTTCATGCGGGCGCATTTCAACGCTGCAGTCTCAAGTTGATGCATAACTATGCTCGGATATTTGCATTTTGCGCATCGTTGGCGCGGATCCAAAAGCTACAGTGTGGCAGCATCGAATCGGACTCAGAAACAGATGATCCGGATGTTTCCCACTTATGGCGCTCGCTTGCCTCAGCAACCATGGACCAACTGGGTTTGATCATATCGGAAACATCCTACCGATGTCAATTGACATGGACTCCTACATATCCAGCTTTGACAATCGCATTTGTCAGTGAGTGGTCCCAACAGCCATAATCCCTGTTGTGCATGGTGACACCTAACATCTGACCCCATACAGCAACATTCGCATTACGAATCGCGAGATGGAGGCCAGACTTGATTGATCAAGACCTGCTCCTTGAACGGGCCCAACTCATATGTGACCTTCTGAAGCAACCCCCCTACCCGGATATCCACCGGACCGTGTCGATCTTTGTCAACTATGGTCGCGCGCTTGTCGCGAGCCAGCGCGGACAGGGCGACAATTGCTTCCATGTCCAGGAGGATAGTAGGCGTGTGGATGAGCAGCTGGTTTCGAACAAGAATCTGGACGGCATTAAAGTACCCATGTCGTCTGCATCGGCACCGTCAGAGCAGCCCAGCTATGGAGCCACGGAGACGATTCACCAAGGGGTCAAAGACACCGACCTGCTTTCGATACCTAATACTGACAGATCTGCCCCTCCCAGGCAGTTCCCACCCCGGCCACCAGGACCAATGGAAGCTCCCAACTGGAATTTATGTCACCCGATTGCAGATTCGTTCGGGTTGTTCGAAGAAGAGCAGAATGACATATTCGACTTCCTCCCTGCGATGCCTTCTATGCCGCAGTAACCGACAACATGAAACAGCATACTATGGCTAGCAGCACATTCTTTATGTGGGGGCAGGTGATGGTGATGTATGGGCGATAAAATGTGTGGCCCGCACAAAGACAGGTAATCCCTGACACGTCTGTGGAAGCCACGCTTGTCGCGCAGTCGAAATTCACATGCGATAATCTGTATGTCGACAGAAAGTCAAGAATGGTATGCGAGTGAGAAGACAATTTTGCGACAAAGTTGCGGTGGGCTCGCCAACCGGACATGGGTCATTTCCCAGCCAATGCTGTAGAACGGGCTTGGGACTCTCTGCATAAGTGCCCTGGTGTCCGGTGATCGTCCCTTGAAGTGGATCATTAGCGTGCTGCATGACGGGCTCTTAGAATTCTGGACTCACGAAGTTCTAGACTGTGTTGCCAACATCGAACCTGTGAACCGGCTCCAGGTCGGGGCCGTTGTGTGGGCATCCCGCTGCACCGGGGCCGGACCGGGCCCGGTCTGGCGATTGACAAGGTCCGAGTAAACAAGGTCTCCCATTGGGCATTCAAGACATACTCCAAGCCAAGAGCTCCATCAAAATGCCTCAATGCTTGCATAGTTACGTTGTTATCGTGACTCACTGATACCTCATCTCTGTAGGGTCCCGCAGGTGACAAGCCTATATAACGCTCGTTATCCGCAATGGCTAAGAATGACGGTATACACAAATCAAATCGGATTCACTTGCATTATTCGTTTTTGAGGTCGACTGCTCTTGTTATCACGAGAGACTATGGCTTCAGATTCAGTAGTCGAGGGTTTTGAACCCAGACTTGTTGCTGCAGGTAGGAGCTCGAAGCGCACCCTTGCAGAGTTCACTTCTCATGCGACATAGCAGATGAAAAGCATATTAGGAACAACGGTCGAATTCTTTCCGGCTTCTCAGAAGGTCCGAGTGCAAAGCTTACAGAGGGATATCAGTTGACCCGATTGATGGACGACCAAATTGTGGTAGATTTCGATCACGACTCGATAGCACATCCTACCAACTGGAGCCATGTATGTGTTTTGGGTGCAGTGCCCGCAGTGTCATCTTCCATGAGCTGACCGATTGCTTCAAACCAACAGACCAAAAAAATATATACAGTCCTCGCGGCGTTGTTCCTTGTTCTGAATTCAGGAATATCGTCTTCCTTGCCTAGCAATGTGGTCCCGTATATCATGGAAGATTTTGGCGTCGATGGCGGGTCGCAAAAGGTGCTGCCAACGGGAGTTTTTCTCATCGGATATGTCGTCGGTCCCTTGGGATTCAGTCCGCTGAGTGAAACCATTGGACGAAAGTCTGTCCTACTTGGAAGCTTTACAGTCTTTGTTCTAGCGACACTTGCCTGTGCTTTCGCTCCGAATTGGTCATCGCTATTGATCTTCCGGTTCATATGTGGTGCGATGGGTGCTGCACCGCAGACTGTTGTTGGTGGTGTTTATGCGGACATGTTCTCGAACCCTCGGAACCGTGGCCGTGTAATGACCTTTTATATGTCTGTATGTTGATCGGGCACCACTTGCTGGGGTTAATTGGACATAAAGTAACCGAGAGAAACAGGCTGCAAGCTTCGGGCCGATTGTGGGGCCAATCATGTCGGGGTGCAGCGCACAATATGGTTGGCGTTGGACCTTTCGCATCGACCTGATACTGGCTGGAAGCTGCTGGATCGGGGCCCTATTTCTTCCGGGTACGTTTCTAGTGATATGCCTTGCGACAGACTTTGTGCATACTGACAGGCTGCCGAGCAGAGACTTTTGCGCGTGTCATTCTCCAAAAGAAAGTGAAGGAGTTGAACAGCACCTTCAAGACAGACAGCTACATCTCCCAGCTGGAATTGAAAAAGGTGGAAGTGAACTCCAGCCTTCTTGAGATCTTCACCAGACCTATCACTATGGTCATCTTCGAGCCTATTATCCTGTTCAGTGCTCTTTATATCTCATTCGCCTATGCTCTCATTTTCTTTTGCTTTGCAGCATACCCAATCATTTTTGAAGGTAAAGCACTTCGAAATATCTTTTCTCGCTCGATGAATGGTATAATAATGATGCGATACAGGAACCTATGGCTTTAATGTGCAGCAGACTTCACTCTGCTTTCTACCCAGTATGATGCTTGCAAGTCCCACCTGCGTTTATGGTATTGACAAAAAAACACAGTTGGCATTGGCGCGGCCTCATCCGGCCTCATCTCTCTTTACTACGACATCTATTACGAAAAAGCCAAAGCCCAGGGCAAGAAGTGGACGACGATCCCGGAATACCAGCGTCTGCCGATCTGCCTGATTGGTGGCCCCTGTCTCACCATCAGTCTTTTCTGGCTTGCTTGGACGGCCGACCGCCACGTCTACTGGCTGGTCCCGGTGCTTTCCGGGTTGTTCTTCGGCGTCGGCTATCAGATCCTCTTCATCTCGCTCCTGACGTATGTCACCGACGCGTACAAGATCTACTCCGCGAGCGCGCTGTCTGCCTCGCTCATCACCAGAAGTATCCTCGGTGCAGTGTTCCCGCTGGCGGCCGACCCCATGTACTCTGCATTGAGCGTGGGGTGGGCGACGTCGATCCTGGGATTCGCGAGTCTGGCGTGTATCCCCATTCCGGTGATGTTCATCTACAAGGGGGAGTGGATTCGGAGGAAGAGTCCGTTCTGTCAGCGGTTGATGGAGGATGAGAGGAGGCGCAAGGAGGAAATGATGGCGACTAGGCCTGCTACTCCTGTGGAGGTGGTTTAGGGGATGGAGGGACATGATGTCATGATGTTATGAAGCTTAGATCGGGAGATGATTGATAGAGTAATGCTTAATGACGAATGATAGAGTGGCAAAATAGATTGTGAGTCTAGGGACCAAGTCGATTGCATCAGTAAAGCAGGGAAAGGATACCTTTCGAGCTGTAATGATATTCAGGTTAGGACTTGCCTGAGGATTGAGGCTGGTAGGAGAAGGAGGACTCGAAAAGGGCTTAGCGTGCACCCGGATTTCATCCTTCTCTCGCGGTCAGAAGTTCGTTCGTATGCGCTTCTGAATACACTGTCATTCGATCTTTCAATCATCTTCAGCTTGTCTAAGATTGCTTTTCTCATTCGCTTCGCCGTGCTGCTGCTCCAGTGACAAGTGGGAACAGGTCAAGCACCGGCCTTTGTACTTACTATTCTGCATCTAGATTCTCCGAATGATCTACCACAGTACGCTACTCGGAGCACTAGCTACTTTGGCCATCGCCGTCGAGCCGACTGCATTGTACAACGGAGGCTGCAATTCTGCTACCGATGTGAAGCTTCGCATTTGGAATGGCGGTGCTGGGCAAAGTGGATTTATTGAGGGTTAGTAGATGCTACGAAGTCGCCCATTGCAATTCCTAGTTGACTAACCCATCATCTTGTCACAGCTCTTGCAGATGATTTCATCAAGGCGAGCGTGGAAACCGGTTCTGCACCATTCAAGGTCGCCTGGTACAAGAGTGACACAACAGTCCATATATCACCTGAAGGACGACACTGTGGACATGGGCATTACCCACAATCCCGCCGCCCAGTTGTTTGCCATCCGACAGAGCGTGGCCAAGGGCCCTGCCTGGTACGCCTGGCGCGACCACTTTCTGCTGGTTGGCCCTCACTCCAACCCAGTTCGACTGAACAAGACCGACGACATCTTGACCATGTTCTCCAGCCTCTACACCGCGGCCAAGAACGGCGGCGCCCCTGTTCGTACCAGGTTCCTCTCACGGTATGACAAGTCCGCCACCAACATCAAGGAATCCGACCTCTGGATTGGCATTGGACAGGTGCGTTGCTCCAGTCCCGCTGTGGTCGCACCGATGCTCATCTCCCAGCTACTAGGTTCCATGGACGACGACATACTCCACGTGGTACCGTCAGTACATCGCTTGTTTTGTTCAGGCGCTGACCGCCGCCAACCTTCTGGAGGAGTACACCGTAACGGATCGCGGCACCTATCTCATAATCTCAGAGGATCTGCATCGCCAGACGGCCATCTATAAGGCGGGTACCGACAGTTCCGGTGACCCTTTGCCAACCCTGCCCACATCTCGTTGACAAGGGGGCCGTAAACGCCAAGATGGCGGACAGGTTTGCCCAGTGGGCTATAAGCAGTGAAGGACCGGCTATTATTACTGGGTTCAAGAAGAACTAACAGCAGCTGTGCACGGGTGTCCCGGCTCATAAGACTGCCCATTTTTAAGACCGTTGCCAATGAAGGGACTACTCAGAAGGGGCTATACATGTTTAACCAATCAATCTAGGAGTCGTAAGGATAGACGCTCAGACTGTTGTGGATTATTTGTTGCGTCCAATATGTTGAGCAATATTCAGCATGCTCCAGTTGTGGTCGGTGATATTTGCTCCCCTGCTAAGTCAAGCAGGTACACCGACTAGCCTGGAGGTATGGCACTGCCGGTCTGAGTAACACATTCACTCCTCCAGCCTCCCTCCGCCTCCTGTCCAAACCTCCTCTTGTCACCATCCTCTGCTCATATCTATCCTTCTCGCACACCCCATCTGACCAATTCATCGCGCTTCGTTCTTCGCATCTTCCACATAGTCCAACTGACCTTTTCACAACGCAATCATGATCCTCAAGACCCTTCTCGTCCTGCTCCTGGCTGGGCTCATTGCCGCCCAGGCGACCGTGACCGATATGTTCATTGGAATCATGGAACCGCAGACCGAAGGCCTCGTCGCGTCCGTCGTGGGCGAAGTGAGTCCCTTTGTTTCCCGTGCCCACCTATCCACCGATATGCTAACTCCCCTTATCCCAGAACGCGGACGAAACCACCTACCTCGTTACCTGCGTGACCCCCCAGCAAACGAACCCGGCGACATCAGGATGCAGCCTGGCCGCCGACGTGACCGTCATAGCCGAGCCATCCACGACCCAAGTCTTCAGCACCGCCACGAGGGACGATTTGTGAGTCTTGCCTGGCTGGCTGGCTAGCTGGCTGCCTGTCTACTTATCTTCACACACTCTGTCTAACCCGCCGACCAAAAGCATCGGCTACGAATCCATCATCTGCGCCTTCGACAACTCGCCCCTGGTCACCTGCACCCAGACCACCCACATCCAGGGGTCCCCGATGCACGCCCACCACGAAACGTGGAGTGCGATCGACCAAGCCGCCGGCTACGCCCTCGTCACCCAGAACCTCACGCGCTTCCCGGTGACCATCACCGCTACCGCTGGTGACGCCGTGACGGCTACGGCTACGGCTACGGCGACCACCGACGAGGTGTTCACGCTGTTCAGCTCGTCGGTCCCCACGGCCACTGTGACGGTTCCCCACGCGGCGGGGCCTTCGGGCTCGAGTGCCAAGAACCATACTTCGGGGGGTGGAATGACTACTGGGACTGCTGGTGGTACGGGTACTGGCTCGGCGAACGGGACGGGGCACGCCACGTCGACGAACGCGGTGACCTCGTCGAAGAGCCAGGGTGCCGGACCTTTGATCACCGGGGAGGCGATGGTGGTAGCAGGCGTTGCGGCTGTGGCGCTTGCTGCTGCTGTTGTTTTATAAGAGTCGTTGAGGGCTACTGTAGGGATGGATCTTCGTTCGGAGGTTGCGCTTGCAGACGGTTGCTTATGTTAGTGAGACTATGATGTAACTGGAGAATAATTTGAAGGCATGGATTTGCCGGTTATAAAGTAAAAGCAGTTCCCGGTAGTCTTTGTTGACTATAATATACGGCTGATAAATGTGTAGCATTGTTGGAACAGTTGAGTTTTCGACATGCCCGGTTCTATTTCGACCACCTCCAAGAGGATTACTAGAGTACTCAGTAGTTTAGAAGAACCCCTTCATCCTCTTTCTGAGCTAAGACAAGAATTCAACCTGCAAGCGATGGGGGATGCCGAAACGTCTGCATTTCTCACTATGATCGGAGATATGCCTGGCTTCGGCCCTGAGAAGAGGCCAGCTGCCAAGGGAATCATGCAATGCGAATGGGTGCAACAATGGGCTCTTCCTGAACTTTCCCGAATGGAAAGGGATATCTCATAGTTATCTGTGCGCTGCGTGTTCCGCAATCTAGCTTGCTGGGCACTGCGTTCCCTCCATAACCGATCACTTCCAAGACAGTTAGGCTATCTAGTAACGCGCTCTCCATAATTGCTCTTGAATATTGCACGAAACGGTCAATGCCCGATTACGGACGGAGTCTGATTCTGTGAACTGGTTTGGGTGTTTAGCAACCGCATGTACTCGGGCCGACATAGCGCGGAGTAGTACAGAAGACAGACAAGCTCTGCCATCCTGAAGATATCCTCCAAACTGCTTTCTTTTAAGGTAGCTCGCTCATATTACTGGCAAGTACTACTTTGACCATGGCCGGAAATACCATTTGTTCGCGGTCAGGTGACCAGCACTTTCCGTAGCACTGCAACTTAACGCCGATTCCCGATCGGGGTTCGGCCGCAACATGTATAGCCGGGATAGGACCGCAGCCCCGGATCATCACATCGCCATCGCGACCAACGTCAATTACTGCCGCGGTTACGCACAACAACGGAACAAAGGAACCTTCGCAGCAATGTTGTGGTTTCCTATAAATCTCCCACGCACTACTGAGTCTTGTGACGACCAAATGTGAACACCATGTCCTCTCCACCCATCCAGCCCGACTTCGCCGACAGAACCGACTTCGAGAATGCCACCCGAGGCTTCGTTGCCGGGCTCGAGCCATGCATCATCCGCGGCTCGGACGGGCGGGTTGTCTACAACAATGAGGCGTACGCCTTCCTACGCGACTCCGAATGCCCGGAGACGGCCAATCCGAAGCTCTGGCGCCAGGGTCAACTGGCCTCCGTGCAGGGACTCTTCGAAGTGACGCAAGGGATCTACCAAGTTCGCGGGTTCGATTTGGCGAATATGACCATCGTCGAGGGCCACAAGGGCGTGATCGTCATCGATCCTCTGACCTCGGTGGAATGCGCCCACGCCGCGTTGACTTTATATCGGAGCCACCGCGGGGACCGACCGGTGACCGGGGTGATCTACTCACACTCGCACATCGACCATTTCGGCGGCGCTCGCGGGGTCGTCACGTCGCCAGATGAGGCGAGGACGTTGCCTATCCTCGCGCCCGAGGGGTTCATGGAGGAAGCGACGAGCGAGAACATCTATGTGGGAGCGGCGATGCGTCGGCGGGCGGCCTTCATGTACGGGACGCGGCTGCCCAAGAGTCCCGAGGGGCAGATTGGCTGCGGCATTGGGATGGCGGTTTCGACGGGAACGCCCTCGCTGATCCCGCCGAACCAGCACATCACCGCAACCGGGGAGGAGAGGGTCGTCGATGGGGTGCGCATCCGCTTCCAGCTCGTCCCGGAGACGGAGGCGCCGGCGGAGATGAACTTCTTCTTCCCGGATCGTCGGGCGCTGTATATCGCGGAGTGCGCCACGCATTCCTTGCATAACATCATCACCCTGAGGGGGGCGCTGGTCCGGGATGCGAAGGCATGGGCGCGGTACCTGGACGAGTCGCTTGTCTGGTTCGGGGAGCAATCCGACGTGTTGTGCGCGGGTCACAACTGGCCGACCTGGGGTCGCAAGGAGATCCAGCAACTGATCGCGGAGCAACGAGATTTGTATGGATATCTCCATGATCAGACTGTCCGGATGATGAATACGGGTCTGACGGGGATCGAGATCGCCGAGACCCTGGCTCTCCCACCCGCGCTGCAGCGGGCCTGGCACGCACAAGGGTTTTACGGGTCCGTCAGCCACAATGTCAAAGGTATCTACCAGCGTTACATGGGGTGGTTCGACGGCAACCCGGCCCATCTCTGGGAGCATCCGCCCGTGGAAAACGGAAGACGTTATGTCGACTGCATGGGCGGCATCGAGGCGGTGGTTCAGAAAGCTGAGACGTACGCGCGGAAGGGAGATCGTCGTTTCGCCGCTACGCTCTTGGGACATGCGGTCGCGCTGGATCCGACAAATGAACAGGCCCGATTGGCTTTGGCTTCCGTGTTCGAGCGCCTCGGTTACAGCGCGGAGAACTCGACGTGGAGGAACTTCTACCTCACCGGGGCGCTAGACCTCCGCCAGGGAGGAGGCGATTCCCAGCGCCACAGTCCGGGGCTGGCGGCTCGGGAGCTAAACCCCCATCAGTCGGTGGAGCAGTGGCTCAGTCTACTCTCCGTCCGACTCCATGGGCCTCGGGCTGCCACGGAGTCCTTTATCATGGATTTTCACGTGAAAGACACGGGGAGCTGGTGGAGGTTGATTGTGAGCAACGGCGTGTTGACCAGCCGGGTCACTACCGAACCAGCGAAACCAGAGGCTGCTGGTTTTACAATGTTTGTCACAAAGCAGCAGCTGGGCGCAGTTCTTAGCGGCAAAGATCTTGGGGAGCTGAACTACGAAGGGGAGCTTCAATTACTGTCGAGGTTCTTGGATTTGACAGCATAAGAAGGCCATGCAAGTGGGACTATATGGCCAATATTCAATGGGCATGCTCGGAGTATCTACTGAAGGCTCTTCCGGCGGTGTACATACTCCGTACTTCGTCAGAAGTCATGCAAATTCCGAGTTTATGCCGCAAGGGCAAGCCCAATACAATAGTGCTGGCCAATAGGCGAAGATTGAATTGTCCCGTGTCTCGAGAAGCCCTAAGACGAGATGCAGACGGCATGCAGACGGCCGAGAAGAAAAAATAAGAAAGATACGAGTCGAAGATTGACGACTCGCTAAAAATTGTTGAGAAAGAAAAAACGTTGAAACTAAAAACTACAAAAAAAAAAAAACCTTAAGGCAGAAAACGCGAGGCTAAACTCAAAAGGGATTGGGGGCATGCGAGGGCGGTGGAGGAGGATGGATGGCCTTCCATTGCAGGCTTGCATCCCTTACTTCTGGTCTATCTATAGCCCGCAAATCTATCACATTCAGGGGACAGCCTGGAGGGGTGAATTGAGTTCCCCTTTTGCATGGAATTTCCAGAGCTTATCGATAACCCCGGCTTGAGCAAGGAAAATATCCCTGTTTTCTCGCAGAGTCGTTCCCAAATCTAAGTTTTCTCCAGATCCGATTCCCCTTTGAAACTGTTGGGAATCCGACCTCCACAGTGTGCACGGGCAAAATCCGTGGGAGGGCCTCGAATTAGACCGGCGGAGCAAACCACGACAGGCCGTTTCTGCGATTTCTCAGTCTCAGAAAGGAATGCAGCCACTCAGGGGGCGCCGAGATATTGACAGTTAGCGTGGATACAGAATCTGACACCGTTCCGTGGTTCCACCGGAGCTTTCTCATAGGTGTGGCGAGAGGCCTTCCAGAAGAAGCCAGGAACACGATGCGCCTAATTGGGTCTCCTCAGTGGCCGCTGATCACTGACCCTATTCATTATGGTTTTCCTACAAAAATTCGGAAAGCTGCACACGGCTTTTCTTTCGCACAATTCAATTCCCTCTGTGTGATATTTGGTGGGATTCATAGTCTGCAAAGATGACTTTGACCGAGTTGCGCAAGAAGGAGCCTATTGTGACGGTGGTGGTATGTATGACCAAAGTGTATGCTTCCGAAAAGAAAAAGAAAACTATTGACACTGTTCGCAGGAAGTCGAAGATGACACCGTTCCCAATCTGAAAGACCTCAAAGATGCTATCCCCAAGGAATGCTTCGACTCCTCGGCCGTCACCTCCCTCCTCTACGTTGCCCGTGACATCCTCTACTGCGCTATCCTGACCTACGCTGCCTTCCACATCTATCTCCTCCCTACATTGGAGCTGCGAATCATTGCCTGGGCTGTCTATGGCTTCTTCCAGGGCTGTGTTGGCACGGGACTCTGGATTTTGGCCCATGAGTGCGGCCATGGTGCTTTCTCCCGCCACCAGAAGCTGAACGACTTTGTCGGCTGGGCCCTTCACTCTTTCTTGATGGTGCCTTACTTCTCCTGGAAGATCACCCATGCTCGCCACCACCGCTACACCGGTCACATGGAGAAGGATACCGTCTTCGTGCCCTGGACCGACTCGCAGTTGGCCAAGAAGAAGAACGTGCGCATCGAGCAGTTGAAGCACTTGACTGAGGAGACCCCGATCGTCTCTTTCGTCCAGCTCATCGGTCACCAGCTCATGGGCTGGCAGCTGTACCTCTTCCTCAACGTCACCGCTGGCCCGAAGAGTTTGCCCGAGAACCGTCCTCTGAAGGGCATCTCCAGCCACTTCAACCCCTTCGGCCCTATCTTCACTCGCGCTCAGTGGGTCAGCATTGCGCTGTCTGACTTGGGTCTGCTCATCATGGGATCTGTTCTGTACTATGCCTCTACCCAGATCGGAGGCTGGAACGTTGTTCTCCTATACGTGATCCCCTACTTCTGGGTTCACCACTGGTTGAGTGAGTACACCTTATAATGTGTCCGATCAATTCAGCACACTGACAGTACTAGTTGCCATCACGTACCTCCAGCACACCCACCCTGCCGTTCCTCACTACAGTGCCGAGACCTGGACCTACACCAAGGGCGCTCTGGCCACCATCGACCGCAGCATTGGCTTCATCGGCCGTCACTTCTTCCACGAGATCATTGACTATCACGTTGTTCACCACCTGTTCAGCCGCATTCCCTTCTACCACGCGGAGAAGGCTACCAAGGCCATCCAGCCCATGCTCGGCGCCAACTACCACGAGGAGAAGCAGGAGAGCTTCTTGTACTCTCTCATGACGACTTTCAGAAAGTGCATCTATGTGTCCGATAAAGGAAGTGGCAAGAGCGAGGCGCCTGGTGTCTTCCACTTTGTCCTCGCCGATGAGAGAAAATAGTTCAGGGTTGGATCTGTCTGTTCGATGATGCGGCTAAATCTTCATCGCGCGTCATGATTCTCCTAGATATACATCTGTATATAGATAGACTGATAGACTATAGAATGGCATCTGGGAACATTTGCCGAATTTAGAACTCATACTCTACTCTAGCGTCGAATGGCTTGCTACAACTACTCTCAGTCTATTGTAGTTGATTCCACCTCTGAATTGCACTTCCGCCGTGCGGACGAATAGCACGGCTACAATAGGAATAGGAATACTGCCTTGCTGACTATCTGACTTTACCAGAACCGAAGCTCATTGAGATCCTGGCACTACTTATGCTCTCAAAGCGAGCTTTTTGCTGATGCTGGGCAGTGGCCGATTGCCTAGAGCTCCGGGCGGTCAGCGGCCATTTCCCTGCGGAGATGAGACTGAAGCCACCACCCAGCGGCAAACTACCTAGGCAGCCCCCTCCAACCCAGAGAAAAAATCCATCAGTTTGAGCAAAGGCTCCCACCTGACATCTTTCTGAATTTCGATCTTACCCTCTGCAGTCATCACCTTATACTCATCCGCGACGTGTGTGCCGTAGGAGTAACCCTCCTCGTTGTTCACGAAAGCAGCCAGGTCCCGGATCCAAGAGTCCAGCAACACTTTCTCCTCCGGGGTCGGGCCGTGCATTATCGAGTAGCTAACTCGGTCAACAAGACGTGACTACACGAGTGCGGGAAAGACTTACTTCCAGATCGGCCTGTCCATCGCATGGCTGACTCCGAACGACGCCGGGGCGACCTTCTCCGTGATGAACGACAGCCGGTAGGCGATCAGATAGCGCCAGACGTCGTCGACACCCACGCCGTGGTCCAGCAAATTCTTGGCCAGAAACCGTGACGGCGCCCGCACCTGGCCATCGGCGATGAGATTTCCAAATACCGCCTGCCACTCCTCTTTCTTGTCCGTCGGAGGGAGCTCATAATGCCGCAGCAACCTCTCCGTCGTAGCCGGCGCATAATAATTCTCCACCTGCAGCCGGAACGACTCCCGATTGGGCTCGGGGCTGTTCGTCACCGCGTAGAGGGTGTTCTCGTCGCGCACCTCGCCGATGAACAGGCGCAGACCCCGTCTCTTGAACTCGGCCGCGAACGAGCCGTCCCGGAAGTACCCGAAGATCCCCGGTTGGATGAAGACGCCGTCCGTGACCGCTCGGAAGGTGTGATGCTCGAGGGTCATGATGGCGTCGCACAGCGCCGTGGCCTCGATCCCGCGCAGGCGCGCCAGCTTCTCCTCGCCGGAGACCTCCGCCCCGATTCCGAAGTACGTGCACACCTCGTCGAACTGCGCCTGGCAGTCCTCGGGGGTCTTGGGCTGGGTCGGGATGGCGTTGGAGTACATGACCAGCCGCCGAAAGCGATCCCGCGACCGGGCGTCGATCACGTCGGGCCCCGCGCGGAAGTCGAACAACACCTGCGCCTGCACCGCGTACGCCCCCGCGCTCCGCCCGGACAGAATGAGGTTCTCCGGATCGCCCCCGAAGTGCTCGATGTTCTCGTGCACCCACTCGATCGCCAGCCGTTGGTCCCAGAGACCGTAGTTTCCGACCTCCCGGCCGCCGGATTCCTGGCGCAGGGCGTCCCCGGCCAGGAAGCCGAAGATGTTGAGACGGTACCCCACCGCGACGAAGACGCAGCTCAGACCTCCTGTGGAGATGAGCTCGGTCGGATCCATGCCGAATTCCTGGCTGGGGTCCCCGACCTGGAACCATCCGCCGTGGAACCAGATCATCACCGGGTACTTCTTGTTCGGGGTTGCGGGGTCGGGCACGGGCGTCCAGATGTTCAGACGAAGGCAATCTTCGCTGTAGGTGTGGACTGGGACGTGCTCGCTGACCGACTTGGAGTAGTTGGCTTGTGGACAGACGGGGCCGAAGGTCGTGGCGTCGAAGGTTGATGATTCTTGGGCTAATTGCGACAGGGACAAGGGCTGGGGTTTACGCCAGCGCAGAGGTCCCACTGGTGGTTTGGCGTAGGGGATACCGGTGAAACGCCGGGACTGCGTGCCATTTTGCAGGCCCTGGATTGTCAGTTCGGTGTTGGGGATGGGGAGATGGGTTTCGCGCGTGGTGTAGGAGATGTTGTTGCCCATGGTTGCAGCCGGGGACGATGAGTCTGAGTCTGGAACTTCGAGGAGCCGACGCGGTGCTGCAATGGAGAAGGCAATGCATGAATATATGGCAGTCGACCCCTCGATTACTGCAATGGTGCTTTCATGTCGTGATGATATCCCTGCGAGCAGTAATGTCATTGGTTGGATTAGTCGAGCATGGCGCCGGG
This sequence comes from Aspergillus brunneoviolaceus CBS 621.78, assembly GCF_003184695.1. NCBI lineage: Eukaryota > Fungi > Ascomycota > Eurotiomycetes > Eurotiales > Aspergillaceae > Aspergillus > Aspergillus brunneoviolaceus. Next base: position 229,037 of record NW_020290759.1, on the reverse strand, counting down.
ATCGGATCGGATCCCGGAACTCGATAAGATAAGAGTTCTGGGAGAACTGCACTAGTGCTTTGCAGGAAGTGCAGGGGATGCTTAGGGTGAGATGTCAACAGCGATGGCTCCTCCTGTTTCACCTCAGGCTTGCATGCATGGTCATGGATGTGAAACCATGGGCTAGGCAACCATGTGTGCCACCAGCAGTCTGCAAAGCTAAATGTGGCCGACCCAAGGGATGCACCCACGTGATGGGAGACACACCTTGGTGCCTGAGGCAATAACTCAGAGCCTTCTTCCCCCCAACTCGGTGAAAAGGAAACGAATACGATTCACGTACAGGGCTCCTGCGCCACTGCATGCATGCCTCGCCATGGACGAGTCAGGTTCAACACGAGTACGCTCTCGGCGATCGCACAATAAATCTCGCTTGGGATGTCAGAATTGCAAGCGAAGACGAGTGAAGGTGCGTTGTCTCTCCTGCTCTACGCTGTCGCCTCCTGGTGTGTCCACGAGAATTGGTCTACAAGATGGGCTTTGCTGCGATGCACTTGTTCGCTTGCTTCATCCCTCAAAGGCCGCTGGTGCGCGCAAGGGCTAAGTACTCACAGTGTGATGAGAAAAAGCCCGCGTGCGGTCCCTGTGTGCGCCACTCCATCGACTGCGACTTCATCCTCCCGTCCGCCGCTCCGTCCGCCTCAAGCACCACCACGCGGCAGTATCGCTTTCGGCGATCGAGGTACCAACATGCGACCCAGACAGAATCATCTACAGCATCCAGATCCGGCTCGGAGGCTCGGGGGTCGGGGCCGGTGTCGACCGGAACCCAATGTGACCTCGCCGCCAGCCAGCCGCCCGGCGGGATCTCGTTCGCGGATCTCAAACTGTATCACCACTACATGACCACTACTTACAAGACGCTGGCGGACGAGAAAGGGGACACGCATGGTGTCTGGTCCAACCACGTGCCACGCTGGGGGGTCTCCTTTCCCTCTATCCTGCATCTCATTCTCTCGCTGTCGGCGCTTCATCTGGCGGCCGAGAACCCCGACTCACGGGCCGAGTACCTCGCCCAGGCGGACGACCACTTCACCTTTGGGGTGCGGTCGGTAACCGCGGTGCTGGCGCTGCTGAACTCGGAGAATTGCCAGCTAATCTACATGTCAGCGGCGTTGATCTGCCTGGCCTACTTTGGCCGGGGGCCACGCATCGGCGAATACCTTGTGTTCAGTCAGAGCGGGCAGTCCGAGTGGCTGGTGTTGCTCCGCGGGGTGCGATCCATCCTGACCACCAACCACGAACGCATCTTCACGGGGGTGCTGACCCCGGTCCCCGACGACAGTATCAAGGAGGTCAGTCCGGCACTGCAGACGGAACTGGACCAGCATCTGTCGCAGATCCAGGCCCTGCGGTCCTGGATCGCGTCGCAGGTGAGTGATGTCGCCGTCTGCGAGGTCTATACAGCCTCAATCGAGGATTTGATGTCCATTCTCCGAGAAGCATACGCATTCCGCAGCGCCGGCAAGGACGGAATCCATCTGATGCATCTGGCTATGGGGTGGATCTATCGGGCGCGAGAGGAGATGATTGCGTTGTTAGAGGCGAGAGATCCGTATGCGCTGGTGGTGTATGCGCATTGGAGTATCATACTCCGGCATATGCAGTCGTGTTGGCTGATGAGGGGGTGGGATGAGCATGTCGTTGGGGGAGTCAGGGCGTTGTTGCCGGTGGAGTTGCAGGGATGGATCGAGTACCCGCTGAGTGTGGTTGCTGGTGGTGTTTCTTAGTGCTCTACATAGACAATTTGTTTTGGGTTCTTTTCTTCTTCTAAGGTCTCGTGGCCCGTGTCTCTTGACCATCGCGTCATTCGAGTATGCCCCGGTTCTATATCTGTCGCAGCACCTTGGTCACCTGGCACTGTTGCTATACCCGTTTTGTCCGGCCCATAGATACCCGTGACCCGACCCCGTCGGCTCTCGGATCCAATGAGGCGAATGCAACGGCGCCTCCATTTCTTCTGGCGGCCATCGACTGAGGGATTTTGTTATCAGATCCTCAATGTGATTATGCTGATTATGTGAAAAGTCGGTGGAGCTGACAAATTGTCAAGGGGTCGATCCGGACATTGAGGGTAGGAGATGGCGGAATCAGCAGTTAGTGCGACGGACTCGGATGTTTCCTGAGTCCGAGGCCTCCGTTGATTGGGTGCATCCGTCGGAGCTGCCACGGACATCCATCTCTGCCTCAGGCAGCAGCCATCGGCCTTCAAGTTTTTCCCTGAGTCTACCTAAACCAAGCCTGGTAGGCTGGCCACCATTGGATAATCTACAGATCCACAAATAACGATTCTATCGATTCCTATGCGCCAATTCACCTCCCTTCGATTCTGTCTGCACTTCCATGTGGGGAGATCGGATGTCTGGAAGTTTCCACCTGCGGGATCCTGCCCGAGTGTGGAGGGGTTGTCAGTCAGCGATGACCAAGGAAAAACCAATTCCAGCATGGGATGATTCCGCGATTTGATAAGCATTGAATAAGGTGGGGCTGGGGTGCATAATCCGTGGGATCAGGGGGGGCATTCCGGACAGGCACACAATTCTCGGCTGGAATTACGGCAGAAAACAACAGGATGTGGTGGCGGTCGCCCGGTTGATCGCCTATATAGTTGTGGAGGAGTCGTCGCTGCTCCCTCCATTTTCCCCTCAACACAATCAGCAATCACTCACAGCGCTCTTGATACCCTTCACTTTTTTTTAAACCCGATCAACCGCCACAATGACCGCCGCTGAGTTCAAGAACCCCGCCACCACCGCCATCCTGGAGGCGGCTAAGGCCCGCCGCTCCATCTACACCCTCAAGGCCGAGAGCCCCATCGCCGACGAGGCCATCGAGCAGCTCGTCCAGCAGGCCGTCCTCCACACCCCCAGCTCCTTCAACACCCAGACCGGCCGCATTGTGCTGCTGCTGAAGGAGGAGCACCAGAAGCTGTGGGACATCGCCATCAACGCCCTCGAGGGGCTGGTCGCCGCCGGCCAGGTCCCCAAGGAGACCTTTGAGAACCAGACCAAGCCCAAGCTGAACGCCTTCCGCAACGGCTACGGCACTGTACGCCTCCCCTAGGACCTTACTAGCTGTGTGCATCCTAACATTGTCAGGTCCTCTTCTTCGTCGACTACGACTCCCTGGCCCCCATCAAGGAGAAGTTCGCCATCTACGCCGACAACTTCAACCCCTGGGCGCTCGAGTCCAACGCCATGGCCCAGTACCTGAGTAGGTTACTCTGTATTCTTTCCTAGAGGGCCTCGCTAACCTCCATAGTCTGGACTGCCCTGGAATCCGAGGGCTTCGGCGCCAACCTCCAGCACTACAGCCCCCTGATCGACGAGCAGGTCGCCAAGCAGTGGAACCTCCCCGCCTCCTGGAAGCTCGATGCCCAGCTGGTCTTCGGTACCCCGACCGCCCCGGCCGGCGAGAAGGCCTTCGCGCCGCTGGAGGACCGCTTCAAGGTCTTCGGCAAGTAAACGGGCCGCGCAGCAGCTTGGTGTGATGGGCTATTTGAGCGGGCATTGCATTTGGATAGAGTTTGATACCTAGAATTGATTGCATTTTTTACTGGAATTCAACGGGCATGAGGTATATTGCTGGGAAATGGGTGGAGAGAACAGGTGATCACTAGGGATGTATGTTTGGGGCCAGCGGCGTGGTTTAGACCCACTACGCTCGCTGTAAGGCTGACTGGCCGTGATTAGCTTTGGAGGGTCCCTAATGGTTATCAGCAGTTAGTTATTTGTATACCGGGTTATACTCCTAGGGGACTATAATTCGCGGCGGATTGCTTGGCTTACAGCTAGACTCGGGGATCGCTCATGAGGCGAGAGTTGCAAGATAGGGTGATGGCTTAGCATAGACTTCAATCTGGGACAAATGCGATAAGATCTAGTTAGGTGAAGCTCGATCGCAAGACAAGTGCTTCTCCTTTCACCGAAACCAACTAAAATGCCTAGTTCATACCCCTCAGCAGCTTCAGTCTACGTGTCCACAGCACTATTGACATGAGTAGAACAAGAAAATATAGCCGTCTCCATGAACACTTTTATAAAGTACTCACTGAACCCTCATGACCTAACCTTGGCACTGTACTCGCCTCACCAGCTCACCCTCAAGCGCAATCACCAAGACCCAACACAAGACCCCTCGCCTCATCCCTCCACATCCACATCCACATCCACCTCCCTCCCCCTCCCCTCACCTCCCCACATCCCTCCACATACTCCATCCACCTTCCCCACATGCACAGTGACATAATACCACGCACAAGCAATGCATAAAACCATCCACTCAAACCCTCCTCCCACCCCCTCCGACAGCAATCACCACTACAGATACGGAGTACCATCCACTGAGCGTCAAACCATACCCTGCACCAAACAACTCTGGAGACATCCAGTCGAAGATAATGCGCCCGCCCACACCAACGCCCTGAACCCCACCCGCTAACCGCCCTGCATGGTTCAAGATACCATGTCCCGCGCTGACCACTGCATCCACCGTCGCCATTCATTGGAATACGCAATAAGCAGTGTAGATGCAATCATGGTCCGACAGGGAGATATCTTACCGTGTCGTCCGGGTTTATGGAGTAGAGTAGCGTGCTTGATATTGTATGGCCGTCTTCCTGGTGCGTCCACAGCGCCGCTGTGTGCTGTCAGGACGGGTGTGGAGTGGACCATCCCTGGTGAGTATCTCGGCCCTATGTACCATACCATACACCATTTTGTGAGTAGTAGCTGTAGCAGCAGTGTGGGATTGGATTAAGTGTGTAGATGGGATGTGGAGGGTATACATACGGATACGGATCCTGCGGTGAGGGAGGTTGTGCTGGGGTATTTCGTGATGAGGGATTGGGGATTGGGTTGCGATGGATGGGCTGGATGCGCTGGGCTCGGTTCGGGTAGTTAGCTGGGTGGCTTAGGGTGGGGGAGGGGGGAGTGTTCTAGGGCTTGTTGGGGGTATGTTTGGGGTTGATTATGGGTAGGTGCAGTGGTTGCTTGGGCGGGGTTGCTGGATTGTGTTAGGTGTGGACTTTTGATCGGGTTTTGATGGGGCTGGCTTGGGGCGTATTGGATCTTTTCTCTTGTCAGGGCTGATGGAAGAGGACCTGGGAAGGGGACACTCTTTCTTTGGTCACTTATTATTATGATCTGTAAGAAGCTTTGTTGAGGGATTGGAGGATTGGGTGTAGGGTTCGCACCGGCGGTCGGATTGACCACGATTAAGCATGAACGGGGGTTGATATGCGTGAGTGGATCTCTTGAGCAGTGGATAGAGGTGTTTTGTGGGTTATGTGATGTTGAGATATAATTTAGCTGGTCTGGCAGAGTGAAGGCTTCCTGTAGCGGGTGTAAGAGTATCTTCATATAGAAGCTAGATTGGTCCCCTTTATCTTACTATGTCAGCAAGTTCCGAGGTCAACGAAGTCATTTGCCTGGGCGGAAAGAAAACCCCTCATACCCAGCGGGAACCCCCGCGGGCCGCTGTCGGGGTCGGAAAGCTTAGTGGGAGGAGACTTAGTACTCCGCCAACTGGGCCCCGTGCGGCTGATTCCATCACAACACAACAACACAACAACCAGCCTGACAATCCGACTTATATATGCACCTGTTATCACACCGCATCAGCTATGTCTTCCCCTGGACTGCTTTTGTCATGCTTTGCAATCCACAGCTACCCGCAAGCAATAATCTGACACGATGCTGACGCTGACGAGCTTATCGCCTGCAGAAAAGCGGGTCGCACACGAGTCCATGGCGATCTGACCGGCAACCCGACGCCACGGAGTATACCTGAAGAAGTACAAGGCCAGTAGCAGCTGAGCTCGCTCGTATCGCTTCGTTTGCCCACGGTTGGGTGGCCATTTTAGCCGATGCTGCAGCAGAGGCTGAAATGGCAACTCATGCCGACCCGGGCTGAAGGCTCGCCACGCAGGACTTATAAAAGTCGCGAGGCTTTTCTCCCCAGGAAGCTCAAGGTGACCGCAAGAGAGTCAGAAAAAAGCCACCGCCACGATGAGGATTCTCTGCCTTCACGGATACGGTACCAACCCGGCCAGCATGAACCAGCAACTGGCGGGGTTGCGCCAGCACGCGCCCCCGGACTGGGAGTTCGTCTTCCTGCGCGGTCCGACCGAGTGCCATCCCGCCGTGGGCAAGTCACTCCTGCTGCCACTTTGATCCTCTCGACTAACCGTGAGTGATTGCAGGCCTAGCGAAGAGATTCCCCGGCCCGTTCAACTGCTACGCCCGGAGCATGTCCCCCGACCAGACCCGGGCCACCTACACGCTGCTCGACCACACGATCCGCACGCAGGGCCCCTTCGACGGGGTCCTGGGCTTCAGCCACGGAGCCGCCGTGGCCCTGTCGTATCTGCTGGAGGGCTTCGCGGCCGTCGGCGCCGCCCCCGCGGAGTACCCCTTCCGCTTCGCCGTCTTCTGCTCGTGCATCTTCGCCTGCTCCGCCGACCGCGCCTTTGTTGAGGAACTGTACCCCGAGCTGCGGCCGGAGGAGTGGAGCAAGGTCCGTTCGTGCGACTACGCGCAGCTGGACACGTTGCCGGACCGGCTGCGCACGGTCACAACGGCCATCAGTCGCCTGCTGGACTGCGTGCATCCGATCACCCGCGAGCCGCGCGGCTTCTTCCTGGATAAGCCCGTCCAGGAGACGCCGCTGCTGCTGTACCCTCCCGTCGTAGCGGCGAGGGTCCAGATCCCGACGCTGCATGTCTGGGGCCGGAACGAGCCGAAGGGGCTGCGGGACGCGTCGTCCTGGGCGATCCAGCTGTGTGAGAGCGGGCTGACAAGGTCGCTGGTGCATTCCTCTGGACATGATGTGCCGAGGTCGGCGCCGGAGTTGGAGGGGATTGTGTCGATGATGCAGGAGATGGGGGGGGAGAGGATCAGAGCTGTGCTGTAGATAGCTTCGGGACTGTGAGAGAGTATTATTTAGATACGAATAGATCTGTTATTGAATGCAGGGCTGGAATACTGAAAGGCAGTAGGTAGCACCAGTATCCATGATACCACAAGGCAGTGCCGATACCGTACCCATAGCCAATCAGAAGCCGCATAGCCCAGCGGAAGCCATCCGAGCTCGGACCCGTGACGGGATCCGCCCGCGCGGGGACGATCCGCCATTTCACTCGGTCCATTTCACTCGCAGCATTGAAATAAGTATCGTTCCAAGTACTGTACCTGTACTCAACCACAATTGAACACATACACCTACTCTACTCGACAGACCACACCCAAACCCAACCACCCCAAAATGACCGACCTCCACAAAATCCCCCACACCACCCTCGCCGCCTGCGTCCACCGCATCCTCACAGCCAACGGCGTCTCCGCCGCCGACGCGACCACCATCGCCGACTGCCTGATCGCCGCGGACCTGCGCGGGGTCGACACGCACGGCAGCAACCGGATCCCGAGCTACATGGCGCGGATCCGACAGGGGGTGCTCGACCCGGGCGCCGTGCCCACGCTGACGCAAACGACGCCCGTCGCCGCGCAGGTCGACGGCCACAACGCATTCGGGTTCGTGGCCGCGCACCTGGCCATGACGCGGGCGATCGCCATGGCCCAGGAGTTCGGGGTGGGGCTCGTCTCCGTCAAGCACAGCAACCACTTCGGCATGTCGGCGTGGCTGGTGCAGCAGGCCGTCGACGCCGGCCTGATGAGCCTGGTCTTCACCAACTCCTCGCCCGCCCTGCCCGCCTGGGGCGGCCGCGAGAAACTCCTCGGCGTGTCCCCGATCGCGTGCGGCGCGCCCGCCGGCGCCGCACCCCCCTTTATTCTGGATATGGCCCCGAGTGTCGCGGCGCGCGGCAAGATCTACAAGGCGCTCCGCCGCGGCGAGTCGATCCCCGAGAACTGGGCGCTCGATGCCGACGGCAACCGCACCACGGATCCGGCCAGGGCGCTGGACGGCGTCATGCTGCCCATGGGCGGGCCCAAGGGCTCCGCGCTCGCCATCATGATGGATGTCTTCTCCGGGGTCTTCTCGGGCAGTGCCTTCGCCGGGGATGTGACCGGTCCGTATGATCCGACCCGTGAGGCGGATGTGGGGCATTTTATCGTCGCTATCAAGCCGGATTTGTTTATGGGGTTGGAGGAGTTCAAGGCGCGCATGGATCATTTGTATCGGAGGGTCGTGGGGGGGCAGAAGATGCAGGGCGTGGACAGGATTTATTATCCTGGGGAGATTGAGTTGGAGATGCGCGAGAGGAGGTTAGCGGAGGGGATTCCGTTTGCGAAGGCGGAGATTGAGGCGTTGAATCGCGAGGCGGAGTTGGTCGGGGTCGAGGGGTTGACGGTGGAGTAAGTGGTAGTGGGCATGGTTTGGGTTGGTGGTAGAGAGAGTGCGAGAAGGGAATGGATTCTGGGGTGTGATTTGGATGGTTTCGGTTTGTGTTCAAGAGGAATTGCATTTCTTGTCTGCTCGCGATTGGAGGGTGCTTCAGCCTGTGACATGTTCTCCACACGCGACGACTCTGCTGTGTATATAATCAACAAACCCTTCACGATTGATTCGATGGTGCTGCTGTCGCTGTCGCATAGGGCGACTTCGCTGTCTGGTTCATTTGTTACCTCGGCACATGGCAAGGATTGACCCTCCTCTAGGTCCAGTGCCAGACCTGAACCCCCCACATCCTCCAGTTCGCTGTTGTGAGAGGTCTACAACGCAGGATTCGCATCGCACCTCCATGTACATGTATGAATGTCTACTCCGTTGATATATGTAATATCTGTGGATATACCGTGTCGATCAAACCCTAAAGTCCCCAATACACCAATCGCGCCTCGAGACGGAACACGCATTCGCGATGGGTTGAGCGATTTGACCCAAGTCATACAAAGAAAGTGTCTACAGGGTCGACGGTGAGGACACGGGGGCTAAAGGTCAAAGGTTCAGAAGATAGGTAGTCGACCTTCGGGAAGACTGCAACCCGAACAAGAAAATGCATGAGTTGGCCGTGTACGAGATCCATGTGATATTCGCCTGTAGGATGGGTTCATTCCACTAACTCGCATGTACACCTAAGTCAGCGCCATCTTGGCCATCTTTCAGGGTCGACGATCACCAGTCAATCGGTGGCCGGTGGCCCCGGGGCAGCAGGGATCGGACCGTCGGATCTTGGCGGTGTTCGGTGAGGTTCCGGGTCCCCCTGGGATTGAAGTCCCTATCGACCATGGGTTTACTGGAATAGTCAAGGGTTACATTTCTTGTTGAAGCCATCTGTATAGGATCACTCGAATGATGTTCTCTGAGGCGCTGACAAGATCGAGGATCCCAGTTGATTGATGTGTACGCGGAAGGTTTGGTGGATTCGGAGCCGGGGGGCACTGGGCCAGCTGATAAAGAAAGTTGGCGCAAGCCCTAACTCTGGGCTGACATCGGGTGGATCCTCTTCCTTGGGTCCAGGTGAACAGAATCAAAACAACGAAAGTTTGTGCTTGTAGGTGAATCGTTGTGCTTTCTTAACAAACCATCAGGTATTAACTTACACCCTCAACGATATCCCCAGCCACTGTACACTTGCCCTTGGATTAAGACTCTGGACCCTTTAGGCAGTGGCGCTCACTGCTGTCGATTGGAAAAGCGAGCGCGCAGCTCATTCGGTGGTTTTACCGATTCCAGACGGTGTTCTGAGGGGCTCTTCAAATTGCTCAGAAAAAGTGGGTCGATGTTTTCATTGATTCTAGGCCGAAGTTGCGGCGTGAAGCTAGATGAGGGACTACCTCAAGCTAGAGCACTGTAGTGAGACATACCATCCCACAATATCCGACGAATATTTAGGCAGCGAGTCTCCTCTCCAAGTCCGGCAACCCGAGCTGAAAACGTGTGTTAAGCAAATCCCAGGACACAGAAATCGTGTATCCCTATCCCTTTTGCATTCTATTCTATTCACTTCCAGCCAATTCTTCCACCCACACCGTCGCACTACCACTTTCTGAAACCATGGACTCCAGCACCCTCGTCGCCCGCCTCGCTGTCGTTGGAATCCTGATCTCCTCCCTCTGCTGGCTGTATGCAAACTCCCGAGGCGTCGCACCCGACGTGAAGCACCTTCTATGGTGTCACCTGAGCTTGGCTATTTACCCCGCGTTTGTCTACCGGTGGCCAGCAGCGCATCGACGGCCTGCGACTGCCTAGTGGCACGCTCAATAGTGACGGTGATAGAACATGAATACCTTATGTACTGCGGTTATGGAAGGACGGTGATGGAGAACGTGGATAAATAGTGCATTCGGTCATTCATGAGGCTATCTGAGGCACTGCCCGCGAGCCGACGCAGCGCGGCAGTGGACGGTTCAAGCAGGAGTCCTTCCGCTAGAAAGCAATCAATTCCAGCAGTTACAGACTGCAATCGCCCCCGGGACTCGTCAACGGATCACGAGGTGAATGCTCTACATAAATCTATGCTCCGAAGCCCGAACACTCCCGACCTCAACCCCCATCCCTCTAAAAGCTCCCCCAGTAGTGCAGATCATAATCCACCCCGCCAGGCCTCCACAGCGGCTTGGGCGTGTACACCGGAATCGGCGACGCAGCTGTTCAGGGGCGTCAGATTAGCCATCGTCCAACTCGACTACGTGCACTTCCAGCCCAAGGGGGACATCCTCAGACGAAGGGGAAAAAAGGGAGGGAACACTCACTCCCGTAGCCCGTGCTCGGCACCGCCCAGGTCGGCGACGCGGGGGCCGTCCACCCCGTCGGCGACGCCGTGATGGTGTACGTGCTCGTGTACGTGGTGGGGGTCGCCCCGGGCGCGAGGGACTTGATCCCGTCGTTTGCGCCGTAGGAATTGTCCCCCGTCCCGAAGACGTTGTTGATCTTGTTCACCACGGTGGTGCCGGTCTCGGTCCAGACGGTAAAATCCTCGATCGTGACGTTCGTGGCGTAGGTGAGGTCGTTGGCGATGAGGTAGAGCGGCGGGCGGACGGTGCCCTGCGCGACGGAGCCTGGTTGCGATTGGATCAGTATCCGGGATACGGGCCTGCCATTGGGGAAGGTTGTGCAGTGGGAGGTGGCGACGGACCGGAAAAGTTCTTGAAGACCAGGTTGCTCAGCGCCACCGCGCCCGTGTCCGGCTCGAAGGTGTTCTGCCAGTACTGGTTGACGCTCAGCCCGTACAGACTGGCCTTGGACCGGAAGTTCTCGAAGGTGACGTTGGTGACGTACCCGGAGCCCCCGGGGTAGGTCTTGATGAAGGCGATGTTGTTGCCTTGGATGATGCTGATGTTTTTGGCGACCTTCCGTTGTCATTTCGGTCAGTGTGTGATCAACCCACCGAGGAAATGCGGATGACATACAATGTTGGAGATCTCGGCAGAGACGTTCAAGCTGCCAATGGAGATCCCCGAGCCGGCCTGGTTGCAGACCAGGTTCTCGACCAGGGCGTGGTGGGACGGGCTCTTGACGGAGACGCATTCGTCGCGGTTGGTGACCTACCCATCATGAACATCCATCATCAGCAGGACGAGCTATGGGAACGGGGCCGGACAGCACAACAAACCTCGTTGTCATGGATCCAGTAGTTGGTACCGATAGCATCGATGCCGTCGTAACTGCCCAGGTTCGCCCCGCGGATCGTCAAGTGGTAGACCTCGACGTTCACGCCAAAGTCCAGCACGAAGTGGAACTTAGGGCTGTCGACCAGGATCAAGTCGTGAACGGTGGCATTGATAGCCGAGACGACGCGCACCAGACGGGGGCGATCGGTGCTGCAGTTGTTCATTAGCACCCGGATCTGCACCAATGACTGAAACAGTAGGCTCACTTGTTGAGATTCCGATAGATGTATCCCTGGCCCTGGATTGCACCGAGTCCGTTGGATGAGTAGAACTCGAAATCGACCGCTGCGTCGTGGGTCAGCACCTCACCAGGAAAGAAAGGATAGAACCGGGAGGGGGGAAGGCATACCATTCACAATTACAAGCACATCTAGCAGGAACTTCTGGTCACCCTCACCGTTGATGGTGGAATTGAGCACGTCCACGCCGGCATAGCCCTGGAGGATCAACGCACGTTCAATGGTCCAGTTGCCCCCGTAGGCGGCGGTGATCAGCCCATCCAGCTGGAACGCCCAGTTGGTCGCGTTGCTGAGCACGACCCCGCGCTCGATCAGGTAGTTCCCCTCGGGGACGATCAGTCGACTGCCCGGGTTGGGGAGCACGCACTCGGTGAAGGTGGTCTCGAGCGCGGTGGCGATGTCGGTGCTGTTGTCAGCGACGGCGCCGTAGTCAAGGATGCTGCACTCGTGGGTCTTGAGGGAGAGATCGGTGGTGGGACCCACGGGGCCGATCAGCTGGCCGGCTGCCAGGCCAGCGAGGACGAGGGAGGAGAGAAGAAGCATTGTGATGACGCTGGTGCTTGTCTGAGGGTAGAATTCCAGGGGCTCTGGACGCCTTTTTATACCTGAAGCGTGTCTTCAGGAACAGGGGCAGAGGAGCATGGCGAGGGACTGCAGAAGATTGACGTGATCATGGTTTAATTTAAACAATCCTGCAGCTATATTACCTACGGTGAAATGGTTGGACAAGGGGAAATGGTGCCTGCAGCTGGGGTGGTCTGCAGGTTTAAGCGAATGAGCTTTACCTGGACTATCTTGACCAAGAAATTTCTCGTTGGATATTACAGTACGTGAACTGATGTCAATGAGGTAAAAGCCATTGTATTTTTCGATTCTACCGATCACACCACCGACTAGACCCTGTGTACACAGCCCACGTATAAACTCTATTGCCGCTATTCACGATCACGCCTTGCCCTTCTCCTCTGCAAGCGCCTCCTTTCTGGTCCTGGACTTGGGATCGAAATACGGGGTCTCAGCCTGCGGCGCAACCCGCAGCCCATGCCGCAGATGGGGGACTATCAGTTGCGGAACATTAGCACTCTCGTCCACTCACCCATCTAAAAGATTCTCCACGCGATAGCAGCGATAGCAGGATGACTCACAGTAGTCGAAAATGCCCGTATGAAACGTGGCGCGATTGTCCCAGATGGCCACCGCGTTCTTGGTCCACTTCCAGCGCACCTGGAACTCGTACCCCTCCGCCACGGTGCGATAGAGGCTATCCAGGATGCCGTCGCCGATGCGCTTCTCCAGGCCGACGATCTCCTTGGTGAAGTTCTCGTTGACGTACAGCGTCTTCCAGCCGGTCACTGGATGCGTGCGGACGACGGGGTGCTGGCGTTGACCCACGAGTTAGCCATTGGACAGTACAGAATAAAGACCGAAACACTCACATTGGTCTCGATAGGGTCCCTCCGGAGACAGCCACTCGTCCGCAGGGCCTTTTCCGCCTGCTCCAGCCCGCTGTGCTTGGCCTCGAGCGTCTCCAGGAAGGCGCGCAGCTTGGGCGACAGAGCTGTCATGCTCGCCAGTTAGCATCTCCTCAGTCCGTCATCCCTGGACCTCTCCACCCACTTCCCACTTTATTGACAAGGAAGAAAACTCACATTCGTACAAAGCATACCCACTCGCCCAGATCGTATCGCCACCCGTCTCCTCCCCACCCGGCCCCGCCCTGGGGAGCGTATCCATCTTCAACATCGTCAACCCGGGCGGCTGCAGCTCGTAACTGACATCGGAATGCCAGATCTGATGGCTCCGGCCGTGGACCGCCGTCTCATCCTTGTGGATCGGGTGCACCCACGGCAGGTCCGGGATGATGCCGGCCATCTGGTGGATATGCAGCTCCCCGAAATACGCCCCGAAGGCGATCTGCTCGTGCACGTCCATGTTCTGATCCCGGAAGAAGACGACGCCGCGCTCCGCGACCAGCCGCGCCAGGTCGTTCTTCTGCACATCCGTTAGCTGCGTGAGCTGGAGGCCGGTGACTTCCGTCCCGATCTCCGGGGTTAGGTGGATGATCTCCGTCGCGGCGGAGAGGAGGGCCTGCTTGTTCGGGGAGGAGGAGAGGCCGCGGTCGGTGAAGGGTTGGATGCTCAGATTGGGGAGCTTGAAGGGGGTGTAGTTGGGGTACTGCAGGCCGGCGGCGCGCACCGAGTCCAGCGGCGAGACCCCGCGCGGAGTGCGGTATTCCGGGTGTGGCAGGTTAGGGGGTCGCGGGGGGAGGACCAGGTCTTTCTGCTCGGAAGGTTGGATGGAACCCATTTTGGTCGGTGGTTTTAGAGAGCCTGGAAAGAAATGGAGGGGTAGATCGCCAAGTGCGAGGGGGAAAAGTTCAGATAGCTACGGCTGGGCTGTTTGTTGCTGACGGCATCACTTAGGGCTTTATAGGTGGGAAAAGACGTGATCGAGGGGCAGTCGGTGGTCATCTTCCCGGGGTTCGGCATCGTGCAGTTAATCTAAAGTACACCATAGTGCTTATTGAATGGGTCAGGCAATTCGCAGTAATAGCCGAGATGCTAAGCAGGGGTCCAGGAAATGGGGTCCTGTTGGTGGACTTATCTCCGTCACGTCATTCGGCCTCCGTGTGAGGCTATACTTGCAATCTACTGGTACTGTATCTACTAGCTGATAACAATAGCAATATACTACCGTTCCCTTTCGGCCCAAACCGACTTGGCGCGGCCTGTGAATCATGAGGCAAACCAGAGCGTGACCGAGCATGAGAAGAATCGAAAGATCCCTTCTATCAAACCGAGGCGGAAGGGCAGAGTTCTTAATATGCCTGCGTAAATGATGGTTGAACTGTCATCGCGCTGCCAAAGCTAATCCTCTTGCAATCTAAATTGGCCAGCAACATTTTGAAGGACATCACTTGGAGTGGCTTTGGATTAGGAGGATGATGAAAGATGAACAGATGAGAGAGAATAAAACTGTTGGCCCAATCACTGACCTTCCCACTATACTATAAACATTAAGATAACCCGAGGCAGCAAAGCTAGGTCCTAAGCTGGTGACATAACTAGAACACGCTCAGAGCAATCTCAAGGACAGGCAATCATCTATCTTCGGCCTTATTCCTCTGGCCTGTACGTTTCCTACAATAATCCAACCCTCCTTCCACCACTGAAAACACCCAATACGCACACCACACCACCCAAACAACCTCCGACCACTTCCGGATCCCACACTCCTTCCCTAGCTATCGAAGAAAAAGTCCAATCGCTTATTCCCCTCGTCCTTCGTATTCTCCAGGTAATCTGCCTTCTGCTCGTCCGTCATCGCCGCCCATTTGTCTTGCTTCCACTGGTTGCGCTTGGCGTAGTACACCTTCGCCAACACGTACACGGCAATCGTCGCGATGTTGATGGCGATGAGCTGGCCGTCGCCCCGGTGGTAGTACGGCTTATCGTCGTCGCGATAGATGTTCGACGAGGCGATGCCGGACAGCTGGATGGTGATGTTGTACAGGGCGGCGCTGACGGCGCGGGTGCGCACGGCGTTGCTGAGGCGCGAGCACCAGCCGACATGGGCCGCGTGGGGCGAGGGCCAGCCCAGCAGCACGAAGGTGACGGCGTAGAGGCCCCAGTGGGACAGCACGCTGGCGCTGCGGTACAGCACGATGAGCAGCGGCAGCGACCAGAGCTGGGTCAGGATGCCCACGTAGCAGATCTGGTGCCAGCGCTCGGAGAGCTCCGTCACCAGCAGGAGATTGATCGCCGAGAAGACGGTGACCGGGATGCCGAGCAGCGTGGTGTGGAAGGTCGAGAAGCCGATCGCCTTGAGCGACAGGCTGAGGTAGGACTTGGGCGGCGAGGTCGGGATCTCGAACAAGATCCCGATCACGTAGATCGGCCACAGGTCGTAGTCCTTCAGACTCTTCCACAGCATCCCCAGCGTCAGCGCCTCGCGGTTGTGCATGTCCCCCTTGGACGGGTCGTCGCGCAGCACCCGGTTCACGATGATCTTCTCCTCGCGCTCCGTGAAGTACCCGCGCGGGTTCCACCAGGTCTGGGTCTGTGTGGGGCCCGGGACGAGGAAGAGGAAGCTGAGGAAGCCGATCACGATACTGATCAGGGCCTCGATCAGGAACAGCCACCGCCAGCCCTCGCGGCCGTCGACGCCGCGCATGTGCAGGACGCCGTAGGCGATGAACGAGGCGATCACGCCGGAGATGGAGTCGACGAACCAGAAGAACGCCAGGCGGATCGGCATCTCCCGCTTCGTGTAGAAGTACGACAAGTAGAGGATGGCGTCCGGGATGAATCCGCCCATGAACAGGCCGATGAAGAAGCGGCAGGCGAAGAAGCCCGCTCGGTTGTGCATGAAGAACTGTCCGCCCGAGGCCAAACTCCAGAGGATGATCTGCACGGGGATCCAGCGGTCGGGCCCCAGTCGCTTGCCGATCATCTGGGACGGGATCTCCGCGATCAGGAAGCCGATGCGATACATGTTCTGGGCGTTGTTGTAGTCGTTGGTGTTGATGCCGAGGTCGGGGAGGAGGTTGTCCGCCGAGGCATTGCTCAGGTTCCCGCGATCCAGGTTCAGTCCGAAGAACATGACGAAGATCCAGAGGAGAATTGTCAGGTCGGTCTTGCGCCGCACGGCTCGCTCCTCGCGATAGGTCCATCGCTCCGACGGGTCGAATCGATGCAAGTTCTCGTAGTCCGCATGGGGCTGGTAGAAACGGGCCAGGTTCGAGTCATCGAAGACGCTCCGCGTGGTCGCGACGGCATCCAGATCGATCGTCTTCTTCTTGCGGGCTGAGAAGAAGGCAAAGAGCGACCGGGATTGAGGCTCATCGTCGGGCTCGGCCAGCGACGATGACTTGTCCTTGGTGTCTCCGGCCGGGCTGTCGATGCTGGTGGCCTGGACATCCTCCAAAGGATGTTTACCATCCAGGGCCGATGTCTGATGGGAGATCGACATTCTTGCTTAGCGATGCTGTGATGTCCAGCTAGCTCTCTAAACCAAGGAGACGCACCTGGAATTCGACTTATCGTGGCGACGGTGCGCTTCATATACTCCACTTTGGCATGTGCAAGGGTGGCAGTATGCGCACTGAAGGTGCACACGAGCGTATGCATGCGTGCTTCAAGGAAGCGATGGTGCAAGAGCGTGGTGTCCAGCTCTTGTACAAGTCCACCCTAGTGGCTTTGAAGTGAATGGCGAATTGTAGGACCGTCTAATCTGTCAGATATGATAGCAATCTAGCAAGCCAATCATCTCGTGTGGTAATTAACCGCGACTCGATTAATAGTCTAAGGTCCAGCTCACGGCTGTTCGCCTCGGAAATGTGCTTGGGGACTTGCCCAGCATGCTAAGGCGAAGAGGACAACGCTAACTCGCTAACAAGAGATCAGAAGCCGCTCGGATGACAGGCTAGGTGACAGAAGTGATAAATGAAAAAGTTAGCTGGATGGATGGCAGGGGAGGAGCAGGAGCAGGAGGAAGAGGAGTGCGGGATGTTGTCATGTCAGGGTTGGCTTGCACCATTTGTTGCCGGATTGTGTTATCGCCTTCCACCTCCATTCGAAGAACACCAGCCAGACACCACCACACAAGCCCAGATGATAGTTCATCAGTGCCTCACCGAGATTCATCTATTTTCCTGTCTCTGATTCATGGAATATTATGATCCATCCAGTTCATCGAACTGTATTGAGGCTCCATAGTATTAGCGAGGATGGTGCGAGAAGTCCAGCATCCTTGTAGCTTTACAGGATTAATCACGCCTTCGCTGCAGGATGCTGCGGGGCAAGTAGACTTCTACATCAAAGATACATTTCTTGCGGTGAGTAGGGTGAGTCACAAACAAGTAGACTGGTACCTTGAATTGAAAATGAGGATACTTACCACTAGGTGTCTGAATCTCGAGCCATTCACATGCTTGGTAAACACAAAGCACCACTAACAGGTATGGGCATGTAAGCTATAAGCAGAATAATAACAAAAAGCCTACCTAGTCATATAGATAGTGGTGTTGTTCATTTTCTCGATGGGAAAAAAAGAGAACGCTCAAGCAACCCCCCACCAATTCCCATCACATAAATATAAGCATGTATATAGAGCCAGGACATAGGGCTGACAGCCGTGTTAAGACAGCTCCGATTCGACTCCGGATTGGATTAGGGCATTCAGGGATCTGTTCCTGGGCTGGATCTGTCAGCTACTGTACAACATCGGCACTAAGATCCTACTCATACATACTGAATAGCCCATGCATGTCAAGGGACACCCGTCCTACATGCAACCCACTCGGGCGAAACCAATAGAATCCAGGGTGCCCCAACTTCCACGTGGCAGACAGGCCGACAATGTTTCAACTCCTAGTACGGTTTTTCGAGATCCCCAGCATGGGCAAATAACCTTGGATTACCGGATCAGACCCAGATCACAAGCTTCATTTTTGAAAGCAAAGGCAGCCGACACCAATTAAACAAAAGTAAGATCGCTCTATATTCAGGTGATTCTAGACCGGACTAACTCGTCTTTGAGTACCGAGATTTGAGAGGATGTTAACGCAGCCAGCGCATTGCCTATCCCAGCCGCATAGTACCGTGTACCATGATATCAGCACATTAAATCAGCTGCCCGTCAACAAAGTCCACTACCTGCACCCGCTCCAGATACTGCAAGACATCCTTCACCAGGGCAATGTGCACCGGATCCGTCTTGGCGAAGTAATCGCGATCGCTGGCGTTCTCGAACACGGAGACGAACGCATGGCTGATGCCATTCTGCCAGCCAAAGGTCAGCTGCTATAGGTCACCACACCAAATACACCACTGGGCACCTTACCTGCAACCCCTCGATGGAGACATCCACACCGCCCTTCATGCTGACGATGTACGGCTTGCCGGTCTCGGGATGAATGCAGGAGTCTTTAAGACCCTTGATCCGACTAGCGACCTGGAAGCAATTGTCAGCCGGCATTCCCGCTTTGCCGCCAGCTCCAACAACGCACATTCTCTTGGATGTCCGAACCAACATCGGGCTTGAATTGAAGCAAAACAATGTGAGAGATCTGCATGATGCCTAATGTTCCTTTGCAAAGCAAGCTTTACTCGACAACCGACTGGGAGAGACGAAACTGTGTCTTATACGACACCCTTAGCAGTGTTGCTTAGAAATCCGTTCCGCAACCTACATCATGACCCAACTCATCAGACCCATCCGAACCAGCAAGTTAGAAGATTCTAGCGGGATCGGCAGGAGAGTTTGAGAGCCTGTTTGAGGCAGCCCTGGAAAATCGGATCGTCCTGAAACGGATTAGTTTCCACCATGCCACAGATTCTGCAGCGGAATCTAATCCCGAAGCGGTTAGGTCCCCGCAGTTTGTTCTTGCTTGGCAGGGTCCGCCCAGTTGGTAAGCTATAGTATAGGCCCGGGTACACGGGGGAGTACCCTAGTGGTATACTCGATGGTAGGATTACTTTGCGGCATATCTCTTTCTACCTTCTTGGTAAGCGTGGGCTAATTCTTAATCCAGGTGTCGCCTCAATTGCCTCGAAAAGCTATAAGAACACCGGAAAGATCCAAGCATATTCCCATCATCATCACCATCATCATCAGCAGTTTCCTCACCACAACTGCCTTATCTTTCACCTCTTTCACTTCCTTCCCAACAAATCTTCACATATCAATATATCAACCTTCACAATGTCTCCTCGTCTAGCATGGATCGGCCTCGGCAACATGGGTCGAGTACGTCACTCCTAATATATACCAAAAAGCCTCAAACTAACCTAACGCAGGGAATGGCCTCCAACCTCGCCGCTAAGGGCCCCCAAACCACCCCCCTGATCATCTACAACCGCACCGCCGCGCGGGCCGAAGCCTTCGTCAAGGCCACCCCCAACACCACCGTCTCCACCTCCCTCGCCGACACCGTCACCAAGGCGGACATCATCTTCACCTGCGTCAGCGACGACGCCGCCATCACCTCCCTGGTCACCTCCGCCCTGGCCACCGACGTCAAGAACAAACTCTTCGTCGACTGCTCCACCGTGCACCCGGACACGACCGCCAGCGTGCACCAGCAGCTCACCGCCGCGGGCGCGCGCTTCGTCGCGAGCCCCGTCTTCGGCGCGCCCGCCATGGCCGCCGCCGGCCAGGTCATCTGCGTGCTGGCCGGTGCGCCCGCGGACGTCGAGGCCGTCAAGCCCTACACGACCGGGGTGATCGCTAAGTCGTTCCTGGACTTCTCGGGTAGCGCGCCCGCCAAGGCCTCGCAGCTGAAGGTGCTGGGCAACACCTTCGTCATCGGCATGGTCGAGTCCATCGCCGAGGGGCTGGTCGTCGCCGAGAAGACCGGCCTGGGCACCGACGCGCTCATGCAGTTCTTCGAGAACGTGTTCCCTGGCCCCTACGTCGCGTACGCCAACCGCATGCGCACGGGCGACTACTACAAGCGTGAGGAGCCGCTGTTCGGCATCGACTTGGTCCGCAAGGACGCCAGACACGCCTTGCATATGGCCCGTACCGCGGGCGCCACGATGCGGGGCGTCGAGTTGGCCGATAAGTACATGGAGAAGGTGCAGGAGAAGCAGGGCGAGAAGGGCGACTTGGCGGGTATCTATGGCGCCGTCAGACAGGAGGGTGGCTTGGAGTTTGAGAACTAGGTTCTCGGTCGTGCTTGGATGATTCCTGTTTGGACTGCTGCGTTATATGTCTAGCCTAAATAATACTTTTGAATTTCCTGGATGATAAATATTTCCTTGTCGAGGGAAAGGCAAGTTACTTAACTCATGGTTTGCCACCCTCGTATCGCCGCCCACTTGGTGCTCCA
Source organism: Aspergillus brunneoviolaceus CBS 621.78 (assembly GCF_003184695.1). Lineage (NCBI taxonomy): Eukaryota > Fungi > Ascomycota > Eurotiomycetes > Eurotiales > Aspergillaceae > Aspergillus > Aspergillus brunneoviolaceus. Next base: position 208,353 of record NW_020290759.1, on the reverse strand, counting down.
GCCACTGAGGCCTCTACGAGCTCAAGAGGAAGTCTTGCACTTTTGCACAGCGGTAGTGGGGAATGGGGAAATCCTAAACTGCCGACCCCGTGGCATCCATTGCATATTGCTACCGCCGACGCGATCGCTCGGTCTACTGTTGTGGAATCTGCCGGATTGGGAGCTCTTGACGAAGCCGTGCTTGAATCGATCTCGACATATTCTGCAACCACTATGTAGAAATCGGCCTATCCATTGGAGTAGAGTATTTGTATCCGAAAGTACGACTACAGGGATTAAAGAAAGTGACGCAGGAGTAAAGAAGGGAGGTATACATACCAAGCGAGCGAAGGCGGCGGGATGACAACCCTATGTCTGGATATGCCGCGTTTGAATTAACCTAACCCCGTGGCCCGATGGAGTTAATGATTAAGATTGTATGCTAATATTAATTATCCAATAAGCCAGAAAATGAGAGACAGCATGAGGAAAGAAAGACAGACCCCCTCCAGGCCGGGAGGCAGTCCGACTGGCGTACCAGTATGCATAGCGCAAACCTAGGCGTAAGCATGGGGAGTAAGATTGAAGACTCAGGTGACCCGGCCCCATAGTTGTGCCAGTGAAGACTCCCTCACCAAGTTAAATGTTTTATCCAAGATTAGTCTCGTGAACGAGCAGGATACCTCTCGTCAGTAGGGTCTACATGAATGGTCTATAGCATTTTGATTTTGGAGTGGTCTTGAGAACATAAGAGAGCACACCAGCACTCCAGATATGGCGAAGTTTCTGCTAGTTCAGTACTGAAGGAAGGGACTAACCCGCCAGTCACAACTTTGAAATTTTCTCAAGAAGCACGTCCTACAGTTACTTGGAACAATTACAAATGTCGAGACCGAAGACCTCTGGGCATGACCATCTCGTGACGAATAAGCTTTGGAATTGCACCCCTCCTCAGTTCCAAGCCTCAAGCCACACCCGCAGATCGAGTCGGATCATCCGCGTGCCACTGGACGCCTTAGCCCGCCTAAATGCCCGAGCTTCCAGGATCGATCCAACCAGCTGGTCAGGTTGGCTGCATCGGCATACGATCCGTGCTATTTTTGGGACTATGCCATGCAGGTCTTAAACTCAACCCCGAGACTGCCACCATTCGGTGCGAGATTGCTTACTGTTGTACAACGTCAGGTTTCTGAGCTCACAGCTGAGGCCTAAATATAGTGTCTACGTCTGAGACCTTTTCACTAATCACGGTAGAGGAACCTCGGTGATGGTCGAGAAAGTGCTATATAAACATGATCCTGCTCGGATCATACCCCGTCCTCATTCCCAACAACTCAGTAAACCCGCAACAGACACCATAAAACATCTCACTCTCAGCGCATCCTTGGGAATCTTTTTTAAAGAGTCCATTCTCAACCACCAGAATGAGAACCGCTTTCCTCTCCGCCCTCTCCCTCCTCACCCTCAGCGCCGCAGCCTTCAATGTCTCCGTCACCTTCCACGGCGCAACCGAGGACGAGTCTTACTCCCTCCTCTTTCCTACAGACACCACTGCTGTGCAGATCGGTACGTGCTTCCTGTCTCTGTTTCAGATGTTTCCATTTGCGTCGTTCACTTGCCTGTTATCGTTCACTTGCCTGTTGCCGTTCACTCCTCTTTTGGGTTTGGAAAACAGGATCACTGATAAAACTCGACCCGTGCAGACAACCCCATGATCGTGTACAGCATCTCCTCCCCGGGCGGCGGCTTCTGCACCTTTGTGGGGGTGGAGGGCGAGGATGTGGTAATATTTGCCGAGGACGAGGAGGCTTTGACGACTCCGCAGGCGATGAAGTGGGGTAGTTGTGATAACAACTGAGAGCTAGCTGAACAGAGCCAGAACCGCCAGACGGTGCTTTTTTTCCCAGATGACAGATGCAGGAATGGGTTGGTTGTTATAGGCCCTCTTGATTGTACAAGTCGTGGAGCGAGGATGAGAATTCACACTCCTTTGATACAAACACTTTATAGTAGCCAAGAGACAAAGCCCTTTGTTGCCTGATGAGACTTTCCAGATTTGCTTATTCGCCTGCAATCCTGCAACACTATGAGTTCTCGATCAAAGATAAAGAGTTCAGGGTACAACGCCTCAAAACCCTGCAAACCGATAGCTTCAACCCTAAACCCGGCTGGTTTATAAACAGCCCCTGTGCTATTTCTCTCCACTACCGTGAGTTTCCCCGATCATCCTTCACACGGTAGACCCAAATCACCCCATCCCTCACAAGAGAAACACATCGAACACCTGCTGACTATTATCACAATGGGTCAAGTACAGACCACAGCCACAGCCGAAACCGGAGCAGAAACCTGGCAGACCGAGTTCGAAGGCCACGCGATCACCGTGCACACAAACACCGTCCTCACAAAGGGTCACAGCACGGGGAACGGCAACCCGACGATTCACGTCACCGGGGACGGGACCGTGCACATCAACGTGAACGTGAACGGGGTCGTAATCCCAGGCCCCAAGGTCCTCCGCTTTGAGCTGCCTCCCGCTCTCGCCGACCCGTTGAGGTTCCGGCGCGCTTCCTGCAGCACGAGTGGCGCACGCAGCGGCAGAACCACCCCCACACCTATCAGCCGGAGATGCTCTTCGCGGGCATCGCGACGTGCCCCCAGCGCCAACGCGCTTCTTCTTTACGAGGCCTCGCCGGCCCACCACGGCCCCCCGCTGCTCTGGACGTCCCCGACCGGCCAGACCGAGTTCCCGGCCCCTTCGGCGGCGGATGGGTTCTCCTTCGTGCGGGACATCTTGACGTTCAGAATGGATCTCCTCTCCAAGCAGGGGGGGCCGGAGGCGGATGCGGCGGCCAAGTGGGACGACGGTCTCGGCCAGGACCTCTTCGACTTAGTGGAGAGGCTGACAGATCGGTTTCTGGGTTGACATGCCGGCTAGGTTGGCAGGGGGTGGTCTCCGTCGTCGGGGCTGCAGGGTAGCTGGCTGAGCTCGTTGTGCTCCTTTTCCTTTTTCTACTCTTGTTGGTGTAAGAGGTTATCTTCAACCAGTTAACAAGTCAATTCAAAATCGATCAATACAGAATCCCGCGATCTTAAATAATTTTTCCTTCTTCTCGTTGCGTTCCAAAACCAGGATTAGTGATAACATCAAGTTATACAAGTAATCTTAAATTTAACATACAGTATCTTCTCTTCATATAGCGGCTTCTATGCTTTTGTAGATGTAAAGGGCAAGAATATAGTTATGGTTGAAATAAAATAAGGTTAATAAATCCGCAGGAATAAGCTAATACCGAGTCTTGGACGATTAGTCGAGTTCTGCTATTGTTCACCTAGCCGGCAGCGTGAGTGGGGAGCAGAGGAAATGTGGATAGGAAGCTGAGTTGATTCTAGCGGTGTTTATTTTGAGGGATACTGGAATTTCTTTTGGTCCTGAAGAAGTTCGATATCCACACTCTGTGTTGATACTACCGCATTCAGCTAGTCAGAAATATAATGTATCAAATTGCTGTCGCTTAAGGAAGAAATGGACGCTCCCGAAACCTCCTTCCTATCAAGAAGAAAGCACAACAGATCATCGGCCCTACAGGACTGAACAAAGCCCAATATATCCTTTCACGCTCTCGGACGGATTACCAGAGCTAGGACCGCTAGACTGGGATCTCTTACTTGGTAACAGATAGAGGCATAGGTTAATTGCCATCAGTTCCTCATTATACATTAAGCGGGTATCGTCAATCCACAGTACTCTGATCCAAATACTTGACGGTAGCACCAAGATAAAGCGCTTTGTTGTCCGATATACTGAAATCTTCATATCTCTGACAGTCTTTGTTTCTATCAACCTCTTATCATGAAATCTTCCCGCTATCATTCTTTCTCTGTATGCCCTCAATAAACTCAGTCCTTTATCCTATTTACGCAATCGAAGATCTACACCCCCAAGCTGGCAAAGAGGGTGACTTCTGCTGGCTTATAAATACCTCGTTTCCCTCCCTTCTGCACTGACTACTTTTTGTGATCATCCCTTGCACTGCAACTCCAAGCATTCACCCTCACCCGGAAAACACAAGCCAAAAGCTTTAGCCGAGACACACCCACACCCACACAAAATGGATCTAGCAGCACTCGCCGCCGGCGTCGGAGTCGAGACGTGGCAGACGGAATTTGAAGGCCACACAATCTCGATCCACACGGCCAAGGACACTCTGACGGCCGCCCGCGGTCTCCAGACCAGCCAGGCCGCCCCGGGGACCCGACGCAAGCTACCCCCAATCCTCAGCTTCAACGTTCCCGCCGATCTGGCCGACGGCGATCCATGGGGCTTCGCGGCGCGCTTCCTCCAGCACGAGTGGCGCACTCAGCGGCAGAACCACACGTACCCGCCGGAGCCGATCCTCGCGGGCGTGGCGACGTTCGACCCGCTGCAAAAGGCGCGGTTCTTCCACGAAGCGTCGCCCGACCCTCAGGATCCGCCAGTGCTCTGGACCGGGAGGAATGGCCAGACGGAGTTCCCGACGGCTTCTTCGCCGGCGGATGTCGCGTTCGTGCAGATTATCCTGGATTTCATGATGGATCTGCTCTCCGAGAATCGCTAGGGGAGTGATGACCACCACACCTGGACGTGATGGCAATCCTCAAAGATCCCACCTCTATTCCATCATGAGGTGGGATGCACGCTGGGGAACGGGTTACAGTACCCCTCGCTGCAATTGTGGCTAGCTATCCGTACTTTATTTCTTATACTCGGCAGTGGAAGAGATTATCTTCTCTTACTTCCTGAGAAGAAAGATTTGAATGAAAAAAGAAGAATTGAACAATAGCAATCATAAGAATTATTATGCATCAAACATGCTTCACGTACACGACTGAGCGTCCAGCTGAGTTCATATGGACCGTGATCGTGACTCAGCTATCGTATCCGTAACATCAGCTTTCACTTTACTCGAGAATAAACTCAAACATCGACCATTTCATTTAGAATCTCTGCGAGTGTATACACAACATGCTCACGCACGAAGGAACTCCGAAAGACGCAATTCTCCGCACCCTCCCAGGGCTACTCACATCATGTGATGCTGCCTCGCTGCGCGTCCGGAGAAGCCCTAAGCTGAGCGAGCACTACCGCTGACGGCTCTTAAGTCTTACCACGCTCCATGAGATTAATTCCCATTTGGTTTCTGATTTCCCGAGCGTGGCTGGATGGCGCAAGTTTATGACTACAATCCAGCTCAGGCCTGATTCCCTGAGTGCTTCATAGCTGCGGAGGAATGAGTAGTGAGAGAACGAAGAGTAGACAAACGCCGTCCCGACAGACTTTGTTCATCCTATGCTGCTGCCGTCTGACGATGGCCCACTGGATCCTGAATAAGCTTTATTGTGATTAGGACAACGATAACACGTCCAATTTGGTGACTGGGAACCTTTTTGGATAATCTATGTACAGTATATAATACTGTAGGACTCGTAGGTATCTATTACCCTGTGCTGACAACTGGGCGGTATGGCCGGTTTTGCTCTATACTGCGAGGCAGATTTGAAGGACTAATGAACAGATCCTTCCGCCCACTCCACAGAGCATTCAACAACCAGGTTTTCAGACATATTAGGTTCGCTCCGGATCCGTCTGAAAAGTCACCTTGCCCCCAGCCTGTCTCTTCCACTTCCCCTTGCCTCCCACCCAGATGTTGGAGCGGAGGTCAAGGCCCTTCACGGAGCTGTCCGCCGACAACGGTCGCGTATCGCCTCTGGTGGAGAGGATCCGGTCATCCGGAGCGTTCCACATTCTGTATTGAATCTGAGATGACCCGCCATGCTGCTGCTACTGCTGCTGCTGTCGTTGCCGGGCGGCCAGGAAGAGCTTCACCCGCGCCCGCAGATGGTGATAGATGTCCACGTGCAGCACGATCTGGAAGAGCGCCAAGTCAGATAGACGACCGACCGCCCACTCCATGCCTTCCAGCCACGCATCTTGAAACTCGGGAAGGTCGTCGTCGTCGATGAACTGCCGACTATCCGACCGGGTCTGTTGTCGCCGCCGCAGCAGCAGCTGCTACTGCTCCTGATGAATCCGCGCCGATGGCAATCTTCGCCCCCGCCTTTTCAAAGCCCTCATCCTCCCCGAAGCGGGGGCAAATCCTGATCCGCACCTTGCGCAGGTGGGGGAACGTGGCTGCCAGCGCCCGCCAGACGCGCGTGTAGTCGGTGCGGCTGCGCGGGCTTGCGTGCGGGAAGCGAATGCTGTCCAGTACAGCTCGCAGCGCAAGGTGGGCCGGCGGATGAGCGCGGGTGCCCCCGCGTGGGGTCTGCCGCGCGAACGCTCGATGTACGCCAGCCGACACGTGCGCATCGGCGCGCGATCCATTCAAGTATCGCACTCTTCCTCCGCTCAACGGGGTTTCTCGACGTTCGCAGGGTCCACAGATATAGGTTTAAGTGTCATTGACCATGTGGTTCCAGAGGGAGAACCAGCCGTGCTGGAGGGTCCGCCATCGTTGCGCGGAGTCGTCCCACCAATTGGAGTAGTGCGGCAAGCGGCGGCCGAAGAGCCAGCCGTAGTGCTGGAGATGGGTTTCTGCGGGGAGACGCGGCAAGAAGGGGCTGGTGGTCTGCGGGTGAGGGGGTCGTGGTGCTGAGGTAGGGGTCTGTGCTGCGCGGGTTGCTTGGCAGGGTGTCTTTGGTATTTCCGTGTCTCTTGTTGATCATCATCATCAGCTCTAGTGGTTGCTTTGATTTTTCATGGAGGCCAGCTGACTTCGCTCTTCCAGCCACTTTGTCACTCCTTGCATGGTGGGCTTGTTTTACGCTGTCGGGTGGAGAACTGGTTGGTCCCTTTACAACAGGAAGCTGGGGCTGCGTACCGCTACCCTCGGAAAAGGGTGAGAATTAATTTAATTTTGGTGCTTCTGAGCATTTATACAAGAGTTACTATATCCATGAAGAGGACTGTAACTCACAGATGGAGGTTTGTGTCACCATTTTGGTGGGGGTACTGCGTTGGGAGTCAATACAATCTCCCGTACAGGGTGTAGACCGTATATGGCGACCTTTGTGTTTCACATTACAAGAATCAACAACTCCGTACTTCTCTTCATATCTTGACATCACGTCTTTCCAGTGCCGGGCGTAGATGAGAGTTTGAAGTGCCAGATCAGTGAAACAGCATAATTGCTGAGTCGACAGACCTCTGTCTCGAAGCACGTCAAAGTACCGGAGACTACCTACCCACTTGTATACCCACAGCATGTGCAGGAAATACGCGCCAGGCGCACAGCCAACCCCTCCAACCTCGAACCACTGGGCATTACCCATACAGTTTCCTTCAAAGGTTAGCGTGTACTGTACTGTTGAGTTTCCGTCAGCTGCATCTGCGTTCCATTAAGGGAATTGATGAGCGATAATTGACGATCGATGATAGGTGCTGAGTGCTGACCTTACCGCCGCCGTTCAGCCCCGCGTTAACACTCACAAAACAATAAGTTATTTTTGGAATTGGTTTTTCACGTCTCAGTTCTTTTTCTGTCTCTCTTCTGGCCCCTTAATATATGCACTATCTTCCCTTGTGTACATCTGAAAAGTCTTCACATTTTTGGATGATGGCAATACTTCACCACGATGAAACTCACTCTTGGTGAATGTCCCCTCGCCTACACATCTAATCAGGCGGATCTTACCAGTTGTCGGAGATATACTGATTGAATACCCTCTTTAGCCCTCCTCTACAGTGCAGCCCTGCTCTTCGATACTAGCCGCGCAACCCAGTTCCAAAATTTCTACCCCTTCTACCGGACCACCTTAACCACCGAACGACCCGACTGCCACGCCTACTACAATGCCTCCCTCGCCGCCCGCAACACCTCCGATCCCAACACCTGCAAGCACATGGCCGAGTGCCTGCTCGAAGGCGCCGGGGAGGTGAACAAAGGGGATTGGGCCTCGGCGACGGTGCTCCTGGGCCTCACCCCGTCGATTCTGGGGACGGTGGCGCCGACGATCGAGGAGCGCCTGCAGCTGCTCCGCGAGCGGCCCATCCTCGGGTTTCTGGGCATCCTGGCCGCCCCGTCGCTGACGTTCGCAAGGCCCTGGGCCAAGCCCAACCATCCGGGCGACAAACCGACCACGTGGCTGCGTGAGCATACTGCAGGCAGAAACCCCAATGTGTACCGGAGTGTGGTGCAATATCTCGCGGTGGCGCTGGCCGCGGCTAACGTGCTGGAGAACGCCATCCGGCTCGGTAGCCAGACGATCATCAGCTGGAAATGCAATATGGGTTTTCTGGAGTTGGCGTGGGTGTTCCTCGCGCCGGTGCCATCTCTCGTGATGCTGGTTCTGCCACCCCTCGTGGCGCTGACAAACTCGGGGCTCGCGGTGCTTGGGGACTGCCTGGGCAGGCTTCTTTCCCGGGAGCATTCAGACACAACGGCAGGGACCCCCACGAATGGACATGATCGAAGCGTGGATCTCGGCGAAGGGTTTTACAATGGGTTGGCGAACATCTGCGGGCTGGTGCATGTGGTGTATGGAACGATCGTGCTCTCCTCCGTGCAGTTCATCGGCACCTTGGACGCGCTCGGCGTGGTGGGGCGGTTCACAGCCTCTGCACTGGTGGCGCAGTTCATCACCATGACCCAGCTTTATGGCGGGTCTGGCACGAAGGAGAAGCGGAATGAGGAGAAGACAAAGCAAGATGGTAGCCCATGGCTTGATAGGACAGGGGTTACTTCAAGGGTATAGGCCTAGAGGGGGATGATCGTTCATCAAAGCAGACCCCGTCAAATGACCAGAAGGGAGCGGATGTCGAAGACCAGGTCTGAAGTTGGGGGATCGGACATACCAACATGTCAACATCTTCACGATTCTTTAGCTTCCCCCTGAAATGTCAAGCCCAAAATGCACACCTGCGCAGATTGTCGGTGTGTCCGCTGGTTGATCAAACCGAGAATTCTTTCTACCTGCAGAGTTCCTCCTCTGTTAGCATGATGAACAATCGCCTGTTAGTGTGGGCATGCATTTGTCGTAGGGATCAACATGGAATCTGTGTTTGACAGGTTATCGCAGGCGTCCCTAGCCGTCTGGCAACTCACAGGCCGGATATGAAAAAGCCAGTACAAAGACGCAGGCCAATGGAAAACTGTGGGATCCTTCAAGCGGAGGAAGTGAACTGCACAGTCAATGGAACCCCATATCTTTGAGGTGGTGATCTGGTGGCGTATTGTAACCTACCGCACGCGGGATTCCCTAACAATGTGGATCTGATGGAGAAGGCGCGTCGGTGCACGGCGCTGGAGGCCGAGATCCTGAACAACCTGCCCAAGGACCTTGGTGATGACATTAACGCCAATAATCTCCGTTTCTTCTATGGCTACGAGCATGTCGCCGATCGCTTGGAGAGGCTGGGCCTCACTGTCGTCGGCACTGGTGACGGCTACACTTTCACGGAGATCAGCAAGCTACGCATCTTCACCATGGCCCAGCAGTCGATCTGCTTGGACTTGGTCTTCCTGGAGGAAGCCCTGCGGGCCCTCAAGGAGAGCTGCGACGCGCGCCTGCGGCTCGAGACGGAAGGCGTCATCCGCAACCTGGGCCTGCTCTTCTGGGGGGTCGAGCCCCTCCGGAAAGTCGGCGAGAGAGTGTACACTCGCCTGAAGGAGCTCGAAGAGGAGGTCGAATCAAAATGGTGGAGAAGTCGAAGGCCGAGCAGCGTGGGGACAGCATATGGGAAGACTTTTGGCTGCTAAACCGCAACGAGCGCGGTGAGCAGTTCCGCGCGGACGCACTGCGGGGACTCCAGGCCAGGTATCCCAGGGCCGATCTGGATCTCTGCAAACGGATCGCGCACTGAATGAGCGCCTGCTGGAAGCTCCTGAGCTTCCGCTTGCTAGATAATCGGTTAGGGTCTCACACGGTGAATCCTACCATTCTTAGGCCCCAGCAGCAGCAGCGGCGGCTTCTCTTGCCTCCCCCGCCACAACCCCCTGCTGATGCGACAGAGCACGTGTGCCCCTACTGTAGTGACGTGCTGCCAGTCTCGGTGTACCAGACCCCGGCCATTTGGCAGCACCACGTGCTTTACGACTATTCGCCATACATCTGCCTGGCGAAGGAGTGTTGGGGGAATTGCACGTTCGCCCGCCCGAACGATTGGGTCAACCATATGCGGGGGCACGGCGGGCATTGGGAATGCAGCGCGCCAGGGTGTGAGCAGGAGACCGTCTCCTTTGGACCAGACGACGGCGACAAAGTCCAGAGGCATGCGCAGTTGGTCCATGGCTGGGATAAGCTGCCCGCCATCGCAATCACCCACGTCCCGGCGGCCCGACTGGAATTCATCGAGTGTCCCCTCTGCAAGGAACCGTTTTCGGGCGACGGCCCGGAGGAGGCCATCAAGTGGCATCTGGCGGCGCATGTCGAGACGGAGATGCTGTCGATCCGGCCGTTGGTTTCCTATGCCGAAACGCATTCCGAGTAGGGGATATGCTTTTGTTTCCCCCTTTAGTCGACTAGAATTTACTTGGTCTGTATCCGCATAGACAAACCTATGATCCCCTTGGATTCTAGCGGCCTAGTTCTTTCCTTACTTAGCATAATTGAGCATACATTTTAGAAACCTGGTTCCCGAAGGATGTTCTTATCCGTCTTTCTTACTAACCGATACCCCCCCCCCGGTTTGATAGTTGTAAAACATGCATTTCGCCATTTGTACAGTGCTAACTCTCGAATGATCTCTGACCAAGTTCTAATGACCTTTCTACTATGCCTTCGGAGGATGGATTCGAACTTGATATTCAAGGGATTGATGATCAAAGAATAGATTGAAAGGAAGTAGGCCTAGCCCTAGGCATACTAGTAAAAAGGGAATTCGATTACCTTTAGCAGCCATCTCACAACTCATTCATCATATGGTGGAGATTACAGCTTTTGGGGGAGACCCCGGGGTGTTTCGTAGAAATCCAGACGGGCAGCACTCGGCCCGTGGCTCCGAGCTTCGTCGGCAGGTTTCCCGTCCCCGGGCCACACACAGCCCTAACTGCTCTGCTCTGTCATGGGCATCTCTTGACCAGTAATATACATGTATTTCAGACTGAGATAAGTAGGTGAGAGCTAGGTACTCTACTCCCCGGCTCCTACTTCTGGCACAACTATTGCGTGTTCCACCTTATCGCTCCCCGCAAGCCAACACATCTCCCCCCGGCAAGGCTGCTTGCTTTACAGTCTGAACCCTACCCATTCTCTCCATTACCCACACCGACACCGAATGGGTCTCAATGGCGCCCAGGGAAACGAGTCGTGGTCGTGGGCAGAGAGACCCGCCGCTGCCAGCGACTTCGTACGTGAATCTAAGCACGAGAATATACTATTATTCTGTGTACGCATCACAAGAATGTGGCAATGATATCCGCTATCGGCTTTGCAGAACATCCGAAGGAATCACACCTCGAGCGAAGGGATATTGTCGGAAGTGTAGGGGCTTGATAAGTTGAAGCGCATGCAGCAAGAGAGAACTAATTGTCAACACGGCGTGGCTTCGATTTTATACTCTCCTGGTTTTAATATTCCGTAAATACTTCTACTTAGTAAGAGGTATCACGCGCGCTTTTCTATGCGAGTTTAAGAGATATGAGATCCTGATGGAAAGACAATTAGACTCATGGTTTTATGGTAACAATGGGGCTAGAACGCTCGTATAACTTATCATGGATTAACGTTCCGTCTTCCATTTCCGGCGTCCGGGCAGGAAACCTAAAACAATCTCCCTGCCGCCTGGAACGAGTGCGAACATAAGAGGCTTTTACTGCGCCTCCTTTCTCCTTTATTTGTTGAATTTATTGTTTTTCCAACATGAGCCGGAGTAAGATCGACGTGGTTTCCCTGGTAGAGGACTTGGCATTGAATTGGAGAGCTCTCTATACAGCTCAGATCTGTCCGGAACTGGGCCACACGGCAATGTTAAAGTATTTCAACTGACAAGTCACAGGCACGGTGTGTCTCTAATCATCTGAGTGAGATTGGGTGTCAAAAGGTCCTAGTAGGAGCCCATTCCAAGCAGACCCTGGAGAAATTCGAAATAGGTGGGCTGTGACCGTCGTGTTCACCCGGCAAGAGCCTTGCAGAGAGGACTGCATTCGGCGTTAGTCAATCACATAACCGTCGTATTGTCTTGAACACACGCAACACCAGCACAATCTACTTCGCATCCGTATCGACCAGGGGGCTTCGTGGTCAAGACTTTGACGGCTACGAAATAACGTTTATTCCAACTTTGTTCAACCTCGTTTAACAATCGTGTTCTCCCGTGGGTATTCCAGCATTTAGGGTTCGGCCACCCGTCCAGCCACCACGGTTGGAGATGCGAGCTTATCGAACTCGACTGGTTCGCTCCTCTGGTTGACTGCCATCAAGATTCCGATTCTCTGGGCGCATCGTATTTGGCGGAGGGCTTGTTTGAATGCGTCACATGAATGCCAGTCGAGTTTCCGCTACTCTTGCTGACTGAGCTGTAGATTGTAGCTGGTACGAGCGACGCGTCACGCGCTTCGGATCAGTGCGTTCCAAATGAACAAGGAGAGGCTGGTAACTTCCTCGGAACCCTATGCTGATCAGGTTCTTTCCTTGGCATGACCTAACGACTGTCTCGTCGTCTTTGTCTAGCAGGCCTAGCCCCAAGCTATGACAGCTATGAGTAGTTGTCTAGAACCTCGTGGTACGTGACTGCTAGGGTATATAGATGCTGCGATTCTTCTTGCTCCCGACACCAGCACATCGCCTGGGTGTCCTAAATACCTGCGTACTACAGAACCATTCAACCTGAGCAGCCAAACATCATCCACTCGACAAGCGCAATATGTACGTCAACATTTTGAGAATTCTCATTGTGGTCTGGCCTCTTGTCCTGGCCGCTGTCGAGGCGCAGGATAGTCAATGTTCCGCGCAGAAATGCTATAGAAATTGTGTGGATGAGAGTGATGAGTGCGTTGAATACTGCCGGGGGACAGCAAGGAGGATGCGGAATCGAAAGAACGCGGGGCTCTTCCGGCAGCGGTGTTTTCTCGAATGCGACAAGGAGATCAAGGGCTGCTTCAAGGGGTGCGACGCTGCATGTCCGCGTCGGGTCGAAGGGCCTCTCGAGACCTGTAACGGCAATTGCTTGCAGACAGCGCTGGACGGCGTGGACCGATGCTTCAATGGGACCGCGCCCCGCAACGACTGCCTTGCCGCAAACCAGGAAAATTGGCAATCTTGCGAGGAGGATTGCCAGGACAATGCACCACAGACGCAGGCACCGGCCACCCCTGCTGCCACGCCTCCACCTGCGGCAGATTCCCCTCCACCAGCGCCTACGGAGACCCCATTTGAATCTGCCATCGGATGTGGGGAGTTTGATCGATATCTGAACGTGTACGGCGCATGCCTGGCCCCATGCTTTTTTAATCTCTGTTTGAATGGCGAGAAGTGCAGCGGAGAGGCTGGGAAATGCGGTCTGGGCAGCGAATGCGAGGCAGCAAACAAACAGTGTACAAGCGACGGGGTCAAGACTTATGAATCGTGTGTCCGTGCGTGTCAATCTTAAACAACCCATAGATTGGCTTTGTGCTATCTAGCAACTGCTGTGATGGGTGGGTGCCATTGTGGAGATCGACGATGGGTCAGTGTTATCCGTGTATTTATTGCGCATACTATCTCAACCGTATGTCGAGACTGTGCTGAATAGGCTTTTATGGTTTAACCGTATTCAGTTCTTTAGTTTCTATCCTTGGGGTGGTGTAGTAAGCAGCTGGATGGGTGAAGGGCACCAGGGGCTACAACGCCCCGAGGAACGGAGGCTTGGGAATCCTTGCTTTGATACCTATATTACCTAAAATTTCTACCTTCTTTGGACAGCGCTTCCATAGCCATCTCATTCAATTATAGTGAGTTCACTAACTTGTTCAGGCTGATAAGGGTTGTTTTCAGGCATTCTGCCGGCAGAACGGGGGGTTACTTTCACATGGCATAAGCACATTGCCTATAAACTAGTCTGTATATGAGTCTAGGTCAGGGGTAAAAAGTGCTGGAAACCGTATAGTCTCCTGCAACAAGATTCATGATCGACTTCCAGAGATCTGTGTGCTGCAACCTGCTTGATGCGGGTTGGTACAGCACATCATTGACTGTAACTACTAATTGTACGGTAAATTCCCGTCTTGAAAGGGGCCTGAGTTACTTGAGGAGCGCCACGGGAAGTCCCGCGTTGCCTTTTACCCCCTCAGCACCGAGCACGAATTCACTTCCCTCCAGATTACTGATTACTGATAGCTGCAGCGCTGATTGCGATTGCTCGTTCGACAGGAAGAAAGTAGCTTCCAGGCCCCTCCTGGCAGCGTTGGATCAATAGACTCTCCCTCATACAACTAATACTCCATTCTAGATATCAACCTAGTTCCATTCGATCCATACCACTCAGCTAGCGGTTGCCCACTTCATGAAGCATGAAGACATCCCCATCACCCAGGAATCGTCAAAACGCCGATCTGGTCCCCGGAGAAACTGGGTACGCTGTGTGAGTTCCACCTCTATAACCATCCCGGTCCATTGGACGGCCCGGAATGCTGTCTGTCATTTATCGGTGGCGGAGGACCAGCTCCTCCAACTGGTGGGCTCGGAGGAGTGGTGGAGGTCGTGGTTTCATGACGGCGTGAGCAAAGGATCTGTGAAATTTGGGACCGAATCTTCACGGGAGGCAGATGCACGTGCGTGACTTTACATCATCATTAATATAAATTAATCAATTAACCCTGCCGAGGGACGGTGATGTTCGCCACCAATCGAATCGATCATCCCCCGGCATGCTTGGCGGTTCATCTTACCACTGGGTGGTAGGTAGGCTTTGAGTGCCTAAGTACGGTGCCTAATGGTCTGGTTAAATGAAGTCCATCCCCTCCATGGTAGGAGGGGCATTGGGATTAGCTTGGCTATTGGAGGAAGTATTGGTATGGTGTGAAAACAATCCATCAGCACCACCCATGATTGAAAGAGGGGTTGAGTGGGTAGGATAGTGGCCCTGAGAACATCTTTATTACTCCCAGTAGTTTGTTATTCCCTCAAGCTTTTCCTTTGGTCGCATTCTAGCTCCAAGCGTCTGATCTTACTACAGAATCCCACAAGAGTCTCCTCTTCCCGAGTCATGATGTCTCTGTTCGCCGTTCTCTGTCTGGTGGCAGTTCGTGCCCTGGCCACTGAACATCTTCTTCCTTTCAAACGCGCCGCAGACGTGAGCCAGACCGGCATTGCCCCCGAGAAAGACATCACGCTGTACTACCAGGCCGCGAGTCAGCCCTTGACAGCCGCCACGGTGGATGCTCAAATGAAACTGCCAACGGTGGTCCTGGAGGAGATTACCACCATATCCAGTGTCAGCTGCTCGGCCGATGCAGTGGAAGTCGTCTTTTCCAGCACGGCTGACTATCAGCGCAGCGTCTCCGCATGGCCCTCGTCCAGCTTCATTCTACTCACCAACCACCTGGGCAACTGCGACGCGGAGAACGAACGCGGCGTCTACCTGGTCGACTCAAGCACCGTGGGCAGCGCCAACAACACCATCACGGCCCAGACCACCCGCAGCTCGTTCCGGGACCAGGCGCAGTCGATCTCGGTGCTCTTCAGTGCGAGCGCGGTGGCATCTCGCAAGCGCGACTGGACCATCTCCGTCTCGGACGAGTGGTCGGGCGAGCTGATCGATACCAAGGATCTGGCCATCGACGTGCAGGATGTCAGCCTGAGCACCACCCTGGACCTGAGCGGCGGGATGGAGCTCGATGTGACCAACTCGACGGCGACAAGCCTCTACCTGGAGCTGGATCTTGCCCTTTTGGCTCAGCTGAACGTGTCTGCACAGGCGACCGCCGCCTATTCCACGGATCTCTGGAGCTACACCTACGACGCCTTGTCGGTCTCCGCATTCGAGATCACCGGGATCCTCAGTGTCGGCCCCTCCCTGACCCTGGGCGTCGGCGTCGAATTCGGAGTCACCGGCGAAGCCAACATCACCGCGGCCCTATCGACGCAGATCACCAGCGGCACCATCTACCTCGACCTGCTGCACAGCGGCGCCTCCACGTCGTCGGGCTGGACTCCCACACAGACTGCATCAGCGACCCTTTCCGGCGAGGTCGATGCGCAGCTGAACCCTTTTGCGGATGTGGAACTCGCGGTGGGGGTGAATGTCCTCGACGGTCTGCTCGAGGTCTCCGCCGGCGTCGAGGCCAGGGCCGAGGTCGTGAATAGCTTCTCGGTGGCGGGCGCCGCGGACGTCAGCTCGACCACGGGTGTGACGGCTGTGACTGGAACGGGTGCTTGCAGCAATGGCTACTGGTTCACGAGCGACTTTGTTTTTGATGTGGACGCGTTCGTGACCGGCCTTTACTCGGTGACTCTGTACACGGTGACGCTTCCGATCTTTGCGACGGACTGCTTGGCTTTTTGATTCCTACCAGGATGATGGCGGTCGACGAATATTGGTTTCGCTGCTGTGTGGGTCCGCAATCAGAGATCGAGTCGGATTTGATGTATTGGGGTTCATATATTCAGCTTGTTCTTGGACGCCTGGGATTGTTATCAGCTTAGCTCCAACAATCCGACGATCCACCGCATACATATTGTTAGCAGTGTGAGCAGAATTGCCTCTGTGAAAGAATTACAGATCTTCCCTTTTAGAGCTTGCCCAAAAAGACAACTTGTTCATGGAGCGATGCGTGAGAAGGTCGCGCCTCCAGGCCAAGTAATAGGGTTGGTACGGGATTGCAATCTATGTATATACTTCATGGGTAGTGCCGCCCAACCACCATTTCTCTTCATAGCACCGCAACAAATCATACCTAGACTCATTGAAGTGTCTACTAAGAAAGAAAGAAGAACTAGGCAAAAAGATCATGGATCCATCGATGAGGATAGGAACGAGAAGGGCAAGGGGCAAAAAAACATACAACAGAAGGGATTCGCTGGTGGTCACCCACCCAACTACTAACCTCCCGGCGTGTGGCTTGAGTACGGCTGAGCGGACGGGAAGCCCTATTTTCCACACCCTGTGGTCGTATGTACCGGAAGTAACATGCAAGCAAACTATGATCATGGCTTTTGAGGGTCCTGCACCAATTTTCAAATTAGGGACGTGGACGACCCCCGCAATCGGTTAGTATTCAGGATTAAGTACAGTACGATAACTTCATGGCCTCCACAATTCCATCGCCGCCCTCATCGACCGAATCCCAGACCCCAACCACCGCCAGACCGGCCGCCTCCAGCAGGGTTTGCCACTGCAAAGGGCGCGCTCGATCCCCGCGTTGAACGCCATCATAGTCATATCGAACTGCGCCTGGAACTGGGCGGCCCTCTGGTCCGAGACAATGATCTCATGCACGAGCAGCCTTGAGAACCCCGGGGTTATGGCGGCGGCCACCTGCTGCACAGGAGGAATCGTTGCGGCTATAAATCGGTCCTCGTGCTGTTGACGCTATGCTCTTATTGTTAGCCTGGACCGGGCACTGGAGAAAGCCAGTGTCTTGATAAACGTTGCACTGATAGGCAGTAGAGCTTTATCAGTGGCAATTTCAGGCCTAAGGCAACAACTGGACGGGACGTCTTCTCGCATGGGAATTTAATGATCAGGTAAATACTTGTATTCTGAGTACAACCAAGTGTACTCTCATGGCTGAAATAATTCTTTTGTCGCCAACTCTTGGGTTTTCTCCGAAAATCCGATTTTGCTTCACTGAAGAAGTCCTCTACGACCGGGGCAAACACCGACCCGGGCTCCATCCAAGACGGCAAACTCCAATCGCCGATGCCACAGCACGGAACCAAGTTGTCCAGTATATAATTTATAAAATATATATCTAGTTCTGAGTAATTGCAAGCTCTTCTTCTAGAAGTCAGACTCAGATTTTGGAGAAGTTTTATAAAAGAAAGTATTGGACAGAACAGTAGATTCCCGAGCTCTCCTTTCATAATTCCCCAAGACCTTATATTACTCTATCCTAATTCAATCTATTAAACTATCTTTTAATCATTTTTATTCAACTGCTTTGTTATATTCACTTCCGATATTTAAACTATGTATACTGATTTCCAATATTTTTTATCCGCATACTATTTCCTATTTTTCCGGTTTTTCTCCGATTTAGATCCGATAATCCTATGTTTTTTCAGTATATATTTTTTCCCGCGAAGAAATCCTCCTGCAGCCGCCAGCTAACCGTCTATTTTATTTATTTATTAATCTGTAAAGATACTATTTCTAACGCCTAGCTTTTTTTATATCTTTGTTTTACTATCGGTATTTTAGACGCTGCTATTTGACGGGACTACGACTGCTTTATCTTTAATTAGATAGATAATCTTTTTTTTAGTAATCGGGGGTATAGGACTTGCCGACCCGGGCGATTACTTCTTTTAATGTTTAAATCTAAGTCTGAGCATATTTATAGGAAACAGACTGGTATTGGGCCAGCTAGACAACTAGCTGGGTGCTGTATAGTAAAACTAGTAGCCGGTAGCCTCTAGCTTGCTGTAGATAGAAATAGTCTCTACTGCAGCCGGAATATATAGTTCATGGCTCCTCGGAAGCAACGAACAAAAGCGTAATGTAAAAGATAGACTAGCAAGCGGAACAGAACACAGCAACAACACCGGCTTCGTTAAACGACCCTGGTATCCACGTTGTGCATAGAAGCAGGAAACCTGCAGTCCCGCCCGGAACAACCTTCCCTCGGACACCGATGGCCCGAGGTACACTTCTCATCCCTGCACGCAAATCCCATAGTGCAGACGGACTGTCTAGCAATAGCGGTGAGGGCTACTCTCTGCTCTTGAGACAGTGACTCTCCATGCTTGTGGGTGCATTGATCGCCATAAGAGCAGTCTCCCAGGAGGTGAAACCTGTTACACAGCTTCTCACGCCTCAACTGCGCGGCGACATGATTAGGGTACGTCAGACTTCGGTCGACCCGTTGGCCTTTGGCATTCAGGAACACCTTCGCATCAAAGCCTTTCAGCGTAGCGGTGGAAGCCGGCGTGGTTGTCATAAGCGGCGACACCGGCTGGGGCGAAAGGGCTGCCCTCGCGGCGGCCAATGCGTAGCTCCGTGTCGGGGTTCGTGGTGGAGTGTCTGCCGTTTCGAAGGTACCAAAGGACCCGCGTCGCTCGGACTTGAGCTTTTCTTCCATAAAAACATCTCCGAGAGACACGACGGGTAGGGTTTCTGCCAGACCTTGCATCTCACGCGCAAATGGTGGTCCTTCACCGAGTGAGATACGCCCAGACTCCAGATACGGCTTGAGGACACGCGCATAGCCATTATCTGTCGAGGCGCAGAATATGACCCGACGGCAGTGAACATCACGAATGTCTTGTACAAAGAGAGCTGCGAAGGTTGTTCGGGCCGAGAATCGTCAGCCAAGAGACTTACACACAAGTTGGGCGCCGGGGACAATCTCAGGGGAAGGATTGACTGACCTTCCAGCTTACGATCAGCACACTCCTTTCCATAGCCCACATCCACGATATCACACAGTCTATTATCCTTATTGAAGCCATGAATAAATGCTCTCATGGAACTATCGCTTTCCAAGATCTGGGAACAGCGATATGCCTTGGAAAGACCTTCGACGTTGGCGTATACACGAATCCTGATTGATATATCGGGTGAGATATCCTGATCAACTGTACGCAGATGGGTTTGTATGGTTTCGATCAGCAGATGCGCCGCCTTGTTCCCGCCCGATTCTTCGCCTCGGACCAAGGATTCTTGGAACTGTGGTCGGGAGTGAGTAACTGATCTTAGCTTTCCTTGCAAGGTTCGGGGAAAGAAGGGCTGACGTTCATACTATCTCCGTCAATCAAGACAGAGACATAATTTAACTTGGCCTTAGGGATTGCAAGTCAGCATGCGGGCTCCTGACTAGGGGTTGGGGCAGGTAGCAAGTATGAACCTGAGAATGAAGTACGGCCTGGTATTGTTTCTCGGACTCCAGATAATCGCCCCGGTAGGAATCATAAAGCCTTTTATACTCCTCGGTTTGACATTTCGATTCTTTCAGCTCAAGCTGCAGACCGTCAATATGCGCAAAAAGGCCCTAAGAGCATCTGTGTTAGTGATTTTGAAACAGACGTATGTTCAGCTCTTCTTCGCAAACCTCAACCAGGGTCGTTCTCTTGGCTTCGGTGGCACACAGTTCAGCATATATCTTTCTCAATTCCTCGATGCTATGTTCCATGGCTCCACTTTGGAAACAGTGGTCGAGACTTGCAGGAGGTTATTAACACAAATCGAGACCAGAGGATGCTGTGATGAGGTTCGTGGGAGACGAGCGAGAACAGTTTTGAGAAAGGGAAAATGGTAAGAAGACATTTCAATTCCGGATGGGATAGGTCGCATTCTTAAGTCTCTTGCGCACTGGGCTGTGATAAATCTCGTCATTGGGTTCACTCGCTGCACATAGTTTTGGTACACTGTGCTAGACAGTGGGGAAGACAAGGGGAGTGCACAGAAAGCCCACTGGGAGCAAAGGCTGGATGTCCATCTTCTGTCATGAAACCACAGTAGAGGTAGGAAGATCAAAAGATGCAAGGCTGAGAAGATCCAGGCATGAGGAGACAGTGGGCGTCGAAGTACAATCTGTGGGCAAGAAATATCATCCTATCACGGATTTGGTGGCTAAGATGATTGGGTAGAATGACAAGGCTTATATGAGCGCTTAGTAGACGCTGCGATGCTGCGCCCCTGCAAGCCACCGAAAATAGGGCCTCGACTGCACTTTGTCGGAACGTGACGTGAAGCAGTTGAAAGCCAGCCATAACTGGGTTCTCCCTTTAGTCGTTTTTGCCTCTTCTTTACATAATTCCCAAGGGCGCAAAGTGATTCGATGAAGGACACAATAAATGGCCAAACAAGATAGACCGAATTGCCATTGTCTTCCAATCTATTCCATGAGGTGAAGAATAGTGCTACCCATAGGCGAGATTTTGTACAAAAAGCCGCTCCATGAGGGGAATGCGAGAAGCGCAAGAAAACACCCAGCAGGCATGTTAGATCAGTGAAACTAGATGCTTGGAGTAAATTCAAGGCAGTATGAGGTGGTAAGACCGAGAGCCATTGGGTCATCTTTCCAGTGTGATTATTGGAGAATATCAGGCTTAATCTGCTGGGAGACTAGTTTGTTCTAACAGAAAAGATTCAGGCGAGCGACCATGTCGGCCTTGAGGTTTGAGGTTTGAATCATGGTTCCCCATCAGCTCCGCCACCCTCACTCCTTATCGACCATCGCATATCACCGACTATTGGCTCATCCGTCCCGAACGGCGCAGTCAATCTGCATACCAGAGCACAACGTCTTCACGCGCCGAAGACCCTTCCTTCCCAGTCGCTGGAATCTGTTCAGAGCCACGCTTGAATTGGTGATGGTGGTGACGTAAAGCTGTTTCCCCCGCACTGTATCCGGTTGGACTTTTCAGAAGTAGGGACCCTTTACATTGTATTTATTCCACCAGCACCTCGGCCACATGATGAACACCGCAACGCTCCTTTATATAATTATATAGACAAATAGCTAATATCCGCGCCTGTAGTGATAATTAAATAGTAAATAATACTAAAATAGCTGGTATCTGCAGTAAGGACCAGCGCAGTACAGCCGCTGTTATTGTTTCTAAAAATATCTACTCTTAACCCGGCGGTTAAAAGCGTCTCGACTATACTAAAATATCTATTAACTAAGGCCGCTTGGAGTATAGTTTGACTATAATAACCGCGGGCGGGGTTGTTACAATTATTGAAGAATTAACTTAAAAGCTTTTTTATATAAAAAAGATTATCTTATACGGCAGCCAGCTGGAAAAAGTTTTCAAATACTCTTCTCGTCTAGTTCTTTCTTCAGAAAAAAAGATAATCTTACAAAGATCAGACTTGAAACTTGCGGGAAGTCGTCAAAAAATAAGAAGATATCTTGTTTATCAGAAGCTACTCAGTATGCATATTATTACAATTTTATGCTCTGCACCCACTAACTAGTTAGTATTTACACGGTTATCACGGCACGGCATCGCTTGGTACAATAGATAAGCGCTCCGACATACCATGCCATGTGAGATAAGAACAGCGTGCACGGTCCCTAGAAGTAACCCTATCGTTCACTAGGGAAAATCTTTTTTATAAATAAAAGCCATAAAAAAATTAGTATTATTAATCTAAAATATAGTGAAGAATAAATTTTTTAGTTTATATTTTATTTAGAGATACCGGATTAGTTTAGTATTAAGATTAGAGTGGCTAACGGCCAGGTCAGGTCAGGTTTATTGAAATTTTTATACCTGACCGCAGGTTATGGTCAGGTAAAAAAATATATATATTCCTGACCGGCTTAACCTGCGGTTAACCGGCGGGTCCAATTTCTTGGTAACTAAGCCTATTTTAGAAGACGGTAAAAAAAGAGCAGAATATAGCTGTCTGATTTTAGCCTGATTTTAGTCTATTTCTATCTGATTTTTATTTAAACTAGTTTTTTTAGAACTAGTCCAGATATAACGGTTAACCGCAGTTAACTATTCTATCTGACGGTTAATCTGATTTTATACCTTAACCTGACCGCCAGGTTATGGCCAGGTTAAGATTAAGGTATAACAGTCAGGTTAATCCACTCTAATTAAGATAATAAGTTTACTGTAAACAAAGTACAGCTTGTAGGCCATAATTTTGTTCTCTTCTTATAATGAAAGAGGTTATAGTTCTTCCGGATACTAGTGTCACTACCTATACTCTTCAATTGTTATAGTAATCCCAAAATAAAATAATACTAGGCTGTTTCTAGTATAAAGTTAGAATATTAATATACTGTATATTATAAGAAACTTAATATACTTATAATATAACAGCTGTTTATAATTATAAGTATTTTTCTTAGATTCTATATTTTATCTCTTTTAGTCATAAAAAAAACTATAACTACGGTTAAACTATTAATAAAAGTTAAATTATAAATATAGCTTTTAGTATAATTTAATTAATGCTTAATCTTATTTATGATATATTAATTATTAGAAAGCTTAATACTTTTTAATAGCTAAAACTGCTGGTTATAATAAACAAGCTATTTTTTAATTATAATCTAACTCTAACTTTTTAGCAGTCTTAAAGACTCTAAATTAAAAGCCGATAGTCTTACAAAATAATTTTAGTAATATTAGAAGCTTTATATAACCATCTTCTTAAGAACCCAGATTTGTACTATATAAAATAAAATTATTCCTGCTAGATAAGTTTAATACATATATATATAAAAGTCTACTATAAGTAACACGCTTTATAAGCAAGTATAATTAAAGAAAAGTATTCGACAGCAGACTAAAAAACAAAGTTAATTAATACTAATTAAGTATATTTATTTAATCTCCGACTTCTGTTTGTTTGACGTGATTTATGTTAATATTCTGGGTGCGATAAATAAGTAGGCTTTCGAGGACTGATAATAATATATAAATATTATTAATTGTGGTTTTGTTGTGGCTAATATCAGAGGAAACTGACTAAGTAATATAGTATCGTAGTTACAGATCAGAAGTCTAGGTCTGTTAGGCCTTGTACTACTCGCTATAAGGTCGGCTTGTCGGTTGTTAAATATAGTAAGCAGGTCAGGGCTATCCTTCGCAAAGTCTTTTACTTTGCTGCGAAGTTTAGGAGGCGCCTGGTGTAAGATGTGATTGGCGAATGCAAAAGTAATTGAAGCAAATGACTAAACTTCCCTGCCTTTTTTTGTCAGTCTGATAGTATAGTACATGGGTCGCGGGTGTGACATTATGCAGCTGGAAGTATATAGCTGTAAACTTACATGCGATCTTTTGTGGTTTTTCTGTTTGGCAACCTTAGTTATCTGCCGTGTTCTGGTTATAAAACGCCTATCTCGACCAGAAGTATTTGTTCTGAGACTCCGGATCGAAGGCACATACTTGGTTTCGACATTGTCATTTATCTTGAGTGGCATGCTAACCGACTGTAAACCGTAAGTAATGCGTTTAGAAGGTAAGAGAGGTGTCAAAGAATTACTGGACAAGCAGCGAAAAGGACGTTGAGGCTGTATTTAAAGAAGAAATCTCTGAGTCGGGTGGCATTAGTGTTGCATCCGAAAGAAATAATCAAGATGTAAGGCCGTTGAGAGCACTCTATAAACTGGACACAGAAACTGGGTATGGGTACGGCAGACGATTGCCGCCATCGGGTAAATAAGTTTTTTTTTTGCTAAGTCCTTTGACCGCAGATCTTACTGCTTATTTTTTAAGAATAATATAAAGCTCTCTTCTCTTTATATATATATATTATTCTTATTCCATCAGCTATGCTTCTATATATTAATCTTAAGTTTTTTAAAGCTGAAATTATCTTTTTTTATTAATAGAATAAGTCTGCTATAAGCATTGCTTCTATTTTTTAAAAAAAGATACTCTATTTAGATTGCAGAATATATAATTAAAAGTTAATTAAATATTTAAAATAATTAAAAATAAGATTATACAGCTATTATTAATCTAGTTTTATATAAAAAAATTAAAAAAAGTTATTTTTTCAGCAAAATCTCTTTAAGTCAGAATTTTATTTAGTATTTAAAAAAAAAGATTATTCTATTTTAAAAAGAACTTTTAAAAAATTCTATATAATACTAAGACTTATATATTAGATAGATAATCTATTAGAGCAGTAATTCTAAACAGATAAAATTACTAAAATACTTTTTAAAAAATTTAATAAAAAAACTATTTAAAAATATAGCTAATAGCTTTTTTATTTTTATATATATAGCTAGAATCTAGTTATACTATAGTCTGGATTTATATATATTTTTAAAAGTTATTACTAATTATTTAAAATTTAATAATTAATTATTTAATATTTACTGTATAATTACTTCTACTGTTATAAAATAAAGAAAACATAATTTTTAATAATAATAAGATTTATATATTATTTCTAATTCTAAATTCTTTTAGTTAATGAATAATTATATAAAGCTGCAGCTGTATAATATTAAAATTTATATTATAATTAATACTTACTCTTACTATATTATTTAAATATATATTAGTATTATAGTATATATAATAGTTAATATTCTTTACTAATATTTTAATACTATAAAATTATATAAAAGTATATATAACAAGATTTATTCAGATTATAAAATAAAGACTATTATATTTAGTAAAACTTATTATAAACTCTGCCAGGTATTAGAGTGGCTTAACCTGACCGTTATACCTTAACCTTAACCTGGCCATAACCTAGCGGTCAGATTAAGATATAAAAATTTTTAACTATATAGTTAAGATTAGATTAAAATATAATTATTATTTTAATTATTTATATCTGCTGGTTAAAAAGATCAGATATAATAAATAGATTAATAATTATAGATTAATTTATAATATATATATTACTTTTATATAAATAATATATAAAGTATAATATATATTCAATTATAGTATAATAATATTTTCTAGTTCTAATCTATCAATTTAATCTGCTTAATTTTATTTATCTGTTTAATCTGCTTAATCTACTTAGAGTGGATTAACCTGACCGTTATACCTTAATCTTAACCTGGCCATAACCTGGCGGTTAGATTAAAATTTAAAAAAATT
Organism: Aspergillus brunneoviolaceus CBS 621.78; assembly: GCF_003184695.1. NCBI lineage: Eukaryota > Fungi > Ascomycota > Eurotiomycetes > Eurotiales > Aspergillaceae > Aspergillus > Aspergillus brunneoviolaceus. The sequence continues at coordinate 182,718 of NW_020290759.1, read as the reverse complement.
TTAATTATATAGTTATAGTTAGATTAAAATATAACTATTATTTTAACTGTTTATATCTACCGGTCAGAAAAATTAAATATAACAGATAAGTTAATAACTACAGGTAGAGTGGATTAATCTGACTGTTATATCTTAACCTTAACCTAACCATAACCTGATGGTTAGATTAAGATACAAAAAAATTTTAACCGTACAGTTATAGTTAGATTAAAATATAATTATTATTTTAACCGTTTATACCTGCCGGTTAGAAAAATTAGATATAGCAGATAAGTTAATAATCATAGATTAATTAATAATATATATATTTTTTTTATATAGATAATATATAAAATATAATATACTTTTAATTATAGTATAGTAATATTTTTTAGATTTAATTTATTTATTTAATATTATAATACAGCTTTAATTCTTCCGACTTATCTACTTAACTTATTTAATCTATTTAACTTATTTAATCTGCTTAATCTATTTAATCTATTTAATTTATTTAATCTACTTGACCTCTTTTTCGTAGAACTAAGAAGTATACTATATTTTAAAAAAAATTTTTATAAAATCTAATATAAAAAAAATAATATCTGATATTAAATAAATTAATAAGATTATATTATTTTTTATACTGTTCAGAACAGTAATTATAATAATAAAAAAATTAAGAAAACCGGGTTTCTATCTTTATTTAAGTATATATAATATTTAAAAACTTAAATAAAACTAGCTTTTTTATTTCTAATAATAATTTATCTTTTAGATTATTTTTAAAATTATCTATATTCTTATTTTTACTAATATAGAAGATAATAATTATCTTATTCTTTTTTTATTTCTTAGATATAAAAATAATTAAATTTAAATTAAGATTATTAAGAATATTCTGGTATTTTTTATTAATAGTAAAATAATTAGTATATATCTAAAATATTACTATTTTAATTATATTAGTATAGAAATAGTTCCGGTAATAATAATAAATATCTTAAAAATTATTAAATAGATGTTTAATATTAATATTATTAATAGCAACTAAAAGAAAATCTCTAGCTATTTAATAAAAAATAAAAAACTAATTACAGCAGGACTTTTAGTAAGCAAGAATATTAATATATTCTATAATATTTAAAATAATATTAATTTAATTAAAGATATTTTTATAAACTATATATCTTTAATATCTAAATATATCTTAAGTTCTTTAAATATTTTGACTGCTGATAAAAATCTTTAATATTTAAAAATATTATAAAAGATTTTATCCAGGCCTAATAATAATCCGGAAATAGTTAATAATATATTAATAACCGGGTTCTAACTATAATAAAAATAGAATATTTTTTTAAAAATAGTTTAGTACTTATAATACTAGTTAGTATTATTATTTAGCTAGATATTCTTTTTAAATTTTTTAAGCTTTAATATTAGGTCTAGAATAATTATAATTATATAAATATAGTCTTCTATCTGGTAGATATAATAATAATATTTTTAAAACTTTTAATATATATTCTGCAAGCCTTTAAGAATTTTTTTTTTAAAATACTTGCTTTCTTACCAGTCGGTTAATTAAGTAATCTAAATAATTAAAAAAATTATTATAAATATTATAAATTTTATAAACAGTAGGCCCACTGTTCTCAAATAAACAGAATAAAAAAAAAAAAAAGAAATATAAAAACTTAAAAAAATACTTTATTTATTTTTATTTAATTATAGTAGAATAAAAATAATTAATATTATTATAATTACAGTATTAAACAAAACTTTTAATTATTTAATAAAAATTAAGTATCCGGCGAATTATAAAATAGATTAAATTCTAGTAAGTTTTATAATTAAGAAAAAAATAGTAGACTAAGTCTAATTTAAGTTATTAAATAAGCTGGAATTTTTTATAGTATTAAAAGCTTATATTTATAAATTATATAATCTTTTAAATTTATAATTAAAAATTAGTAAAATTAGCTATTATTAAAAAAAGACTTTTAGAATCTGTTTATAAAAAACTAATCTAAACAGTTTTTATTATAAACAGTAAAAACTCTTTATATTAGTCTTTTATAAATAGCTTTTAAAAATATATCTTTTTAAAAGTTTTTAAAATACTAAAAAAGACTTTAAAACTTTTATTACAAATCTTTTATATATATTTAACAGTACTGTTTAAGACTTTAATCTGAAGTTTTTATAAAAAAATATTAACTATAAACTAAATTATATAAGTAAGATAAAGTATATAATACTAACTTTAAATAATTATTATAAAATTAAAATAAAGTAAAGTATTATAAAGCTAAATATTCTAACTAAATTAAGTCCAAAGTTTAGATAAGATTATATTAAATATTAAACTATTATTATTAGTATTATCAGTTATTATATCTAACAACTAATAAAATAGATTATATTTATATAAAACTAATAAAATAATTATAGCTAGATTCTTACTAATATAAAATCTAAATACCGGTTGGAAGTTCAGTAAAACTTTATAATAATCTATATTTTTTATTAAAAAATATCCAGTTAAAGTAAAAAATATTTTTTAATTAGAACTAGTCCAGTAGTCTACTATAATTAATATTTATTTAATATCTAAAAATTTTAATAATAGCTGTATATATACATCTCTTAATAATTCTAAAAAATATTCTTTAATCTATACTTAATTAAAAAAACTTGATTTTTAGTAAAAAAATAAAACTATAAAATTAATTATCTATTTAAATTAAATATATTTAATAGTTTAGAATAGTAGATAATAGATAATTATAAAGTATAAAATTTAATTTTAAAAATTCTGTTTATTATAGACTGCAGAGGCCTAAAAAAAGTAATAATTAAAAAAGATTTATTTTTAAAAAATAAGTAAATATCTATAATAGTTTTTTATTTAGTATCTGGCTGATTATTTACTTAAATATTATTAATAATATTTTCTTTTTATAATTTTTATAAAGATAATAGCTTATAAAACTAGTTTCTAAGTTTTTAATTCCCGGGTATTATAAGATATAAAAATATATAATATAGTAGATATAAAAGATTCTATTAAAAAATAATATATTTTTTTAAAAATTATTTTATATTATTAATATCTTCTTCTGATTAAAGTAAAATAGCGGTTTTCGAACTTATATACAGATTTTAAAAAAAATTATTTTTTACTATTAATTTTAAAAAATAAAAAGTTTTTTTTTATAAATTAGATATAAAATAATCTTTCGATTCTTCGCGACGCGCGTAATCTGAAGATTTAAAAAAAAAAAAAGATCTAGCTTAAAAAACTTATTTTAATTAAAGTATTATTATAGTTTGTAAAAATTTAAGAAATAGAAAAAAAAAACTTAATAATATTCTCTAAAAATAAGCTAAATAACTGTAATTAATTTATAATTCTAAAACTATTTTATAAATAATAAATATAGAAAAATAAAAGTAAAAAATTCTATAAAAACAGTTTATTTTATTTTAAGATATACTTTTATATAAATATAATCTATTATATTTTAAATATAGCTAAAGTGCCTGCTGTATCTTATTTATTTTAGAAGATTTAGTAAGCAGAAAATTATATCTTAAGTCTAGAGTTATAAAAATTAGATTAATTAGATTAGTTAGATTATTCTTATATTAATAAAAAAGATCTAAAAAAGACTTTTATAAAACCCTTTAAAAAATATAATATCTAATATTTAATTAAATAATTATTAGAAAGTACAGTTGCTAAGAAAGATTATATAGATAATATTATATAAATATTATAGTATAGTCTTAACTTTTTTAATTTATCTGCTTAATTTATTTAATCTATTTAACCTGCTTAACCTGCTTGATTTATTTAATTTATTTAATTTATTTAATTTACTTAACCTGCTTGATCTACTTAATCTATTTAATTTATTTAATTTATTTAATCTATTTAATCTGCTTAATCTACTAAACTTATTATTTTTAACTGTCTATTATATAATTCTAAATCTACTTAAGAATCTTTTTATTTTTAAATCTTTTTATAAATAGCTTCTAGAATATATTTTTTTAAAAGTTTTTAAAATATTAGAAGAGGCTTTAAAACTTCTATTATAAATCTTCTATATATATTTAACAGTACTGTTTAAGGCTTTAATCTAAAGTTTTTATAAAAGAATATTAATTATAAATTAAATTATATAAATAAGATAGAATATATAATACTGGTTTTAAATAATTATTATAAGATTGGGGTAGAATAAAATATTATAAAGCTGGATACTCTGGCTAAACTAAGTCCGAAATTTAGATAAGATTATACTAAATATTAAATTATTATTATTAATATTATTAGTTATTATATCTAACAACCGATGGAATAGATTATATTTATATAAAACTAATAAAATAATTATAATTAGATTTTTACTAATATAAGATCTAGATACCGGTCGGAAGTCTAGTAGAATTTATAATAATTTATATTTTTTATTAAAAAATATCCAGTTAAAGTAAGAAATATTTTTTAATTAGAACTAATCTAATAGTCTATTATAATTAATATTTATCTAGTATCTAAAAACTTTAATAATAGCTGTATATATATATTTTTTAATAATTCTAAAAAATATTTTTTAATCTGTACTTGATTAAAAAAACTTGATTTTCGGTAGAAAAATAAAACTATAAGATTAATTATTTATTTAAATTAAATATACTTAATAGTTCGAAATAATAAGTAACAGATAATTATAAAATATAGAACTTAATTTTAAAAATTTTATTTATTATAGACTGCAGAGGCCTAGAAAAAATAATAATTAAAAAAGATTTATTTTTAAAAAATAAATAAATATCTATAATAGTTCTTTATTTAATATCTGGCTAATTATTTGCTTGGATATTATTAATAATATTTTCTTTTTATAATTTTTATAAAAATAATAGCTTATAAAACTAGTTTCTGAGTTTTTAATTTCCGGGTATTATAAAATATAAAAATATACAGTATAGTAGATATAAAAGATTTTATTAAAAAATAATATATTTTTTTAAAAACTGTTTTATATTATTAATATCTTTTTTTAACTAAAGTAAAATAACGGTTTTTAAGCTTGTATACAGGTTTTAAAAAAGATTATTTTCTACTACTAATTCTAGAAAGTAGAAAGTTTTTTTTTATAAATTAAATATAAAATAATCTTCCGATTCTTCGCGACGCGCGTAATCTGAAGATTTAGAAAAAAAAAAAAATCTGATTTAAAAAACTTATTTTAGTTAAAATATTATTATAGTTTATAAAAATCTAAAAAATAAAAAAAAAAACTTAATAGTATTTTCTAAAAATAAGCTAAATAATTATAATTAACTTATAATTTTAAGACTATTCTGCAAATAATAGATATAAAAAGATAAAAATAAAAAATTCTATAAAAATAGTTTATTTTATTTTAAAATATACTTTTATATAAATATAATTTATTATATTTTAAATACAGCTAAAATATCTACTATATTTTATTTATTTTAAAAGGCCTAGTAAGCAGAGAATTATATCTTAAGCTTAAAATTATAAAAATTAGATTAATTAGATTAGTCAGATTGTTTTTATATTAATAAAAAAGGTTTAAAAAAGACTTTTATAAAATCTTTTAAGAAATATAGTATCTAGTATTTAATTAGATAATTATTAGAAAGTACAGTTGCCGAAAAAGATTATATAAATAATATTATATAAATATTATAATATAGTTCTAATTCTTCCGACTTATCTACTTAATCTGTTTAATCTATTTAATCTGTTTAATCTATTTAATCTATTTAATCTGTTTAATTTATTTAACTTACTTAATCTATTTAATCTGCTTGACTTATTTAATCTGCTTAATTTATTTAATCTGTTTAATTTATTTAACCTGCTGAACCTGCTGTTTCTAACTATTTATTAAATAACTCCGAATCTGTTTAAAAATCTTTTTATTTTTAAATCTTTTTATAGCTCTTCGAGCTACGTCTTATTTATAAATCTAAAAATAATCTAATTAAATAGCTAGTTAAAAATAAAAAAATAAATTATTAAAATATTATTAGTTTATTATCTATTTTATTATTTTATCTGCTGTTGTCTGTATCTGCCAGTTTATAATTTAATAATAGGTTTTTTTTTAAGTTTAATTTATAATATAGATAATTCAGCTCTTTTAAATAGAAAATAAAAATATAATAGACTATCGAAGCTGGAGTAAGAAGAAGAATAATAAAATAAAAATAATATATTTATTTTTAGTAATCTAACTAGTAATAAATATATAGTTTTTTAGCTATTATATAATATAATTAAAATATACAGTTTAAACCGAGCTGTAATTATATATATTTATATATATTTTTTACTATAAAAGCAACAGTTTTATAAAAAGCTAAATTTTATTAATATTACTAAGATTTTCTAATTAATTCTTCTAGATAGAGATAGAGAAGATACTAATACTTTTTTTAATTATTATTTTCTAATTTAAAAAACTTATTTCTATATATTTTTAGATAATAGTTAAAATAATTAGGTTAATAACTGCTTAATCTAAATATATCTTAACTATATTAAAGCCTAAACAGATATAATAAAAGAATTTTAGTACTAAAAATAGTTAAAATAATTAATTATCTATTTTTTAGCTATACCGCGGTTAGATATAAAAATTTTCTTAACCTAGCTATAACCTGGCGGTCAGGTATAAAAATTCTAATTAACCTGACCTGACCTGGCTGTTAGCCACTCTAATTAAGATTATTAAGAATATTCTAATATTTCTTATTAATAATAAAATAATTAATATATATTTAAAGTATAACTATTTTAATTATATTAGAATAAAAACAGCTCCGGTAATAATAGCAGATATTTTAAAAATTATTAAAAAAATATTTAATACTAATACTATTAATTATAACTAAAAAGAATTTCTAGCTATCTAATAAAAAATAGAAAACTAATTATAGTAAGATTTCTAGTAAATAAAAATATTAATATATTTTATAATATCTAGAATAATATTAGTTTAATTAAAAATATTTTAAAAAAGTTATATATTTTTAATATCTAGATAAATTTTAAGTTTTTTAAATATTTCTGCTGCGGATAAGAATTTTTAGTATTTAAAAATATTATAAAAAATCTTATTTAGATTTAATAATAATCTAAAGATTATTAAGAGTATATTAATAACTAGATTCTAACTATAATAAAAATAGAATATTTTTTTAAAAATAATTTGGTACTTATAATATTAGTTAATATTATTATTTAATTATATAAATTTTTAAACTTTTTAAGCTTTAATATCGGGTTTAAAATAGTTATAATTATATAAATATAGTCTTTTATTTAATAGATTTAATAATAATACTTTCGGAACTTCTGATATATATTATACAAGTTTTTAAAAAAAAGTTTTTAGAATCTTTGTTTTCTTATTAGTCGGTTAATTAAGTAATCTAAATAATTAAAAAAAGTATTATAAATTTTATAAATAGTAGGCCTACTGTTTTTAACTAGACAGTATAAAAGAAAAGAAGTATAAAAGTTTAAGAAAATATTCTATCTATTTTTATTTAATTATGATAAAACAAAGATAATTAATATTACTATATATATATATCTAAACAAAATTTTTAATTACTTAATAAAAATTAAATATCTAATAAATTATAAAATAAATTAAGTTCCAGCGGGTTTTATAGTCTAAAAAAGAATAGTAAACTAAGCCAGATTTAAATTATTAAATAAGCTGAAACTTTTTATAGTATTAAAAGCTTATATTTATAAATCATATAATCTTCTAAATCTATAATAAAGAATTAATATAATAAACTATTACTAAAAAAAGATTTTTAAAAACTATTTATATTAGTTTTTTTTAAAGGGCTTTTAGAAAAGATCTTTATATATTATTTATATTAGATTTTTTTAAAGAACTTCTAAAATATATTTTTTTAAAAACTTTTAAAATATTAAAAGAGGCTTTAAGACTTTTATTATAATTATTTCATATATATTTAATAATACTATTTAAGATTTTAATCCGAAGTTTCTATAAAAGAGTTTTAACTATAAGCTAAATTATATAAATAAAATAAAATATATAATACTAGTTCTAAATAATCTTTAAAAAATTAGAATTAATTAAAATATTATAAAACTGAATACTTTAGCTGAACTAAATCTAAAGTTTAAAAAGAATTATATTAAATATTAAACTATTAATATTAGAGTGGATTAATCTGACTATTATATCTTAATCTTAACCTGGCCATAATCTAGCAGTCAGATTAAGATATAAAAAGATTTTAACTGTACGGTTATAGTTAGATTAAAATATAATTATTATTTTAACTATTTTTACCTACTAGTTAAAAAATTAGATATAATATATAGATTAATAACTGTAGATTAATTAGTAATATATATATTTTTTTTATACAGATAATATATAAAGTATAATATATTTTTAATTATAGTATAGTAATATTTTTTAAATTTAGCTTATTTATTTAATATTATAATACAGTCCCAATTCTTCCGATTTATCTATTTAATTTATTTAATCTATTTAACTTACTTAATCTGTTTAATTTATTTAATTTTTTCTTCCATGGAGCTGAGGAGTATACTATACTTTAAAAAAGATTTTTACAGAATCTAGTATAGAAAAAATAGTATCTAATATTAGATAAATTAATAAGATTATACTATTCTTTATACTATCTAGAACAGTAATTATAATAGCAGAAAAATTAAAAAAATTAGATTTTTATCTTTATCTAAATATATATAATATTTAAAAATTTAGATAAAGCTAGTTTTTTTATTTTTAATAATAATTTATCTTCTAGATTATTTTTAAGATTATTTATATTCTTATTTCTACTAATATAAAAGATAGTAATTATCTTATTCTTTTTTTACTTTTTAGATATAAAGATAATTAAATCCGGATTAAAATTATTAAGAATATTCTGGTATTTTTTATTAATAGTAAAATAATTAGTATATATCTAAAATATTACTGCTTTAATTATATTAGTATAAAAACAGCTCTGGCGATAATAATAAATATTTTAAAAATTATAAAATAAATATTTAATACTAATATTATTAGTAGCAACCGAAAGAAAATCTTTAGTTATTTAATAAAAAATAAAAAATTAATTATAGCAGGACTTTTAGTAAGTAAGAATATTAATATATTTTATAATATTTAGAATAATATTAGTTTAATTAAAAATATTTTTATAAGCTATATATTTTTAATATCTAGATATATTTGAGATTTTTTAAATATTTCGGCTGCTGATAAGAGTTTTTAATATTTAAAAATATAATAAAAAACTTTATCCAGATCTAACAGTAACCCGGAGATAGTTAATAATATATTAATAATTAGATTTTAACTATAATAAAAATAAAATATTTTTTTAAGAATAGTTCGGTATTTATAATACTAGTTAGTATTATTATCTAGTTAGATATTTTTTTTAAACTTTTTTAGCTTTAATATTAGATTTAAAATAGTTATAATAATATAAATATAGTTTTTTATTTAATAAATATAATAATAATATTTTTAAAGTTTTTAATATATATTCTGCAAGTCTTTAAAAATCTTTTTTTTAGAATACCTGCTTTCTTACCAGTCGGTTGATTAAATAATCTAAATAATTAAAAAGATTATTATAAATATTATAAATTTTATAAACAGTAAGCCTACTGCTTTCAGATAAACAGAATATAAAAAGAAAAAAAAATATAAAAACTTAAGAAAATACTTTATCTGTTTTTACTTAGTTATAATAAAATAAAAATAATTAATATTATTATAATTATAGTACTAAATAAAACTTTTAATTACTTAATAAAAATTAAATATCTAGTAAATTATAAGATAGATTAAGTTCCAGCAAGTTTTATAGTTAAGAAGAAAATAATAGACTAAATCTAATTTAAATTATTAAATAAGGTGGAACTTTTTATAATATTAAAAACTTATATTTATAAATTATATAATCTTTCGAATCTATAATTAAAAATTAGTAAAATTAACTATTATTAAAAAAAAATTTTTAGAGCCCGTTTATAAAAAACTAATTTAAATAATCTTTATTATAAATAGTAAAGACTTTTTATATTAGTTTTTTATAAATAGCTTTTAGAATATATTTTTTTAAAAGTTTTTAAGATATTAAAAAAGATTTTAAGATTTTTATTATAAATTTTCTATATATATTTAATAGTATTATTTAAGACTTTAATTTAAAGTTTTTATAAAAAAATATTAACTATAAGTTAAATTATATAAATAAAACAGAATATATAATACTAGCTTTAAATAATTATTATAAGATTAGAATAAAGTAAAGTATTATAAAGCTAAATACTCTAGTTAAACTAAGTCTAGAATTTAGATAAGATTATATTAAATATTAAATTATTATTACTAGTATTATTAGTTGTTATATTTAATAACCGATAGAATAGATTATATTTATATAAAACTAATAAAATAATTATAGCTAGATTTTTATTAGTATAAGATTTAGATACCGGTCGGAAGTCCAGTAGAACTTTATAATAATTTATATTTTTTATTAAAAAATATCTAATTAAAATAAGAAATATTTTCTAATTAGAACTAATCTAATAGTTTACTATAATTAATATTTATTTAATATCTAAAATTTTTAATAACAGCTGTATATATATATTTTTTAATAATTCTAAAAAATATTCTTTAATCTATACTCGATTAAAAGAATTTGATTTTCGGCAGAAAAATAAAGCTATAAAATTAATTATTTATTTAAATTAAATATACTTAACAGTTCGAAATAATAGACAACAGATAATTATAAAATATAAAACTTAATTTTAAAAGTTCTGTTTATTATAAACTACAGAAGTCTAGAGAAAATAATAATTAAAAAAGATTTATTTTTAAAAAATAAATAAATATTTATAATAATTTTTTATTTAGTATCTGGCTGATTATTTACTTAAATATTATTAATAATATTTTTTTCTTATAATTTTTATAAAGATAATAGCTTATAAAACTAATTTCTAAGTTTTTAATTCCCGGGTATTATAAGATATAAAAATATATAGTATAATAGATATAAAAGATTTTATTAAAAAATAATATATTTTTTAAAAACTGTTTTATATTATTAATATCTTTTTTCGACCGAAGTAAAATAGTAGTTTTTAAACTTATATATAGATTTTAAAAAAGATTATTTTTTACTACTAATTTTAAAAAATAAAAAGTTTTTTTTTATTAATTAAATATAAAATAATTTTCCGATTCTTCGCAACGCACGTAATCTAAAGATTTAAAAAAAAAAAATCTGATTTAAAAAACTTATTTTAGTTAAAATATTATTATAATTTATAAAAATCTAAAAAATAAAAAAAAAGCTTAATAATATTCTTTAAAAATAAGCTAAATAATTATAATTAATTTATAATTCTAAGACTACTCTGTAAATAATAGATATAAAAAGATAAAAATAGAAAATTCTATAAAAATAGTTTATTTTATTTTAAAACATACTTTTATATAAATATAATTTATTATATTGTAAATACAGCTAAAATACTTGCTGTATTTTATTTATTTTAAAAGATCTAATAAGCAGAAAATTATATCTTAAGTCTAGAGTTATAAAAATTAGATTAATTAAATTAATTAGATTATTTTTATATTAATAAAAAAGACTTAGAAAAGGCTTTTATAAAATCCTTTAAAAAATATAATATCTAATATTTAATTAGATGATTATTAAAAAGTACAGTTACCGAGAAAGACTATGTAAATAATATTATATAGATATTAGAGTATAGTTCTAATTCTTTCAACTTATCTGCTTAATCTATTTAATCTGTTTAATCTGCTTGATTTGCTTAACCTGCTTAATCTGTTTAATCTGTTTAATCTGTTTAATCTATTTAATCTATTTAATCTATTAAATCTACTGCCTCTAACCGCCTATTATATAACTCCGAATCTGTTTAAGAATCTTTTTGTTTTTAAATTATTTTATAGCTTTTTAAGCTATATCTTATTTATAAATTTAAAAATAATCTAACTAAATAACTAGTTAAAAATAAAAAAATAAATTATTAAAATACTACTAGTTTATTATCTGTTTTATTATTTTATTTATTATTATTTATATTTGCTAGCCTGTAATTTAATAGCAGATTTTTTTTAAGTTTAATTTATAATACAGATAATTCAGTTCTTTTAAATAAAAAATAAGAATATAATAAACTATCTAAACTAGAATAAAAAAAAGAATAATAAAATAAAAACAGTATATTTATTTTTAATAATATAACTAGTAATAAATATACAGTTTTTTAGTTATTATATAGTATGATTAAAATATATAATCCAAACCGAGCTGTAATTATATATATTTATATATATTTCTTACTATAAAAATAACAGTTTTATAAAAAACTAAATTTTATTAATATTATTAGGATTTTCTAATTAATTCTTTTAAATAGAAATAAAGAAAATACTAATATTTTTTTTAATTATTATTTTTTAATTTAAAAAGCTTATTTCTATATACTTTTAAACAACAGTTAAAATAGTTAGATTAATAATTATTTAATTTAAATATATCTTAACTGTACTAAAGCCTAAATAGATATAATAAAAAAATCTTAATATTAAAAATAATTAAAATAGTTAACTATCTATTTTTTAGCTATACTGTAGTTAGATATAAAAATTTTCTTAACCTGGCTATAACCTGGCGGTCAGGTATAAAAATTCTAATTAACCTGATCTGACCTGGCTGTTAGCCACTCTAATTAATATTAGTATTATCAGTTGTTATATCTAATAACTAATAAAAAAATTATATTTATATAAAATAATAAAATAATTATAGCTAGATTCTTACTAGTATAAAATCTAGATATTAATTAGAAATCTAGTAAGATCTTATAATAATCTATATCTTTTATTAAAAAATATCTAGTTAAAATAAGAAATATTTTCTAATTAAAACTAATCCAGTAGTCTATTATAATTAATATTTATCTAATATCTAAAAGCTTTAATAATAGCTGTATATATATATTTTTTAATAATTTTAAAAAATATTTTTTAATCTATACTTAACTAAACAGATTTAATTTTTAATATAAAGATAAAATAGTAAGATTAATTATTTATTTAAATTAAATATATTTAACAGTTTAAAATAGTAGATAGCAGATAATAATAAAATATAGAATTTAATTCTAAAAATTCTGTTTATTATAGACTGTAGAGGCCTAAAAAAATAATAAATTAAAAAAAGAATTATTTTTTTAGAATAAGCAAGTACCTATAATAATATATTATTAAATATTTAACTAATTATTTACTTAGATATAATTAATATTATTATTTTTTTTAATTTTTATAAAGAAATAGTTTATAAAACTAGTTTCTATATTTTTAATTTCTAGGTATTATAAGATATAAAGATATATAATATAATAAATATAAGAAATTTTATTAGAAAATAATATATTTATTTAAGAATTATTTTATATTATTTATAACTTCTTCCGACTAAAATAAAATAGCGGTTTTTAAGCTTATATATAGATTTTAAAAAAGATTATTTTTTACTATTAATTCTAGAAAATAAAAAGTTTATTTTAAAAAAATTAAATATAAAATAATCTTTTAATTCTTTATAACTGTTATACAATACCTACTGCTACAGCAGCCTATATCTACTACTATAGCAGCCGCTTTAGGGTCAATATAGATTTATTAGAATTTTAATCCAAATACCTATATTATTATATTGTTTATTTCTTCTTTTTATATAATATATTATTCTAAGATTTTTTAGAAAAAAAGATTTCTTAAGAATTAATCTTAAAATTAATAAAAAACTATTTTTAATTATTTTACTTATTTTATCTAACCAGCGTGTCTACTACGTTAAGTAGTTTCTAATAATTCCTAATTTTTTTTACTTTTAATTACTTTAAAAAAAGTAATATATTATCTAATAAATCTTTGTTAGAATTATTTTAAGATACTTTATCTGTTTTTTAATTATATTATCTAATCTAGATAGATATTTAAGAAGTATAAGCTATTATTTACTAATTAAAACAGTTAAAATAATTAAAAAAACAGGTTTAATTAAGTATTATAAATAAAATATAAAAATATTAAATTTTTAATAAAATTATAATAATATTATACTAGCTCGACCTTATCTTCTAAATAAAAAAAAAAGAAATTAAACTTAAAAAAATTTTTATTTTCTTTCTTTGGTTTAGTTTATAATAGAAAATAAAGTAGATTTATAATCTGTTATATACTTTTAAAAAAGCTCCTCGAAAGTATTAAATAAAGAATTAAAAAATCCTAGCTATAATTAGCTATTTAAACTCTATTTATTAACAAAAATAGTACTAATATATTAATAAAAAATCTCTGAAAGACCGCCGAAATATTAAAAAATTATAAAATTATTTTATTTAATAAACTTTTTTTTTATTCGAAATATAGTTATTTTATAATCTAATATTATAAAACAGCTTAAACAGGCCTACCAGCAAACTAATTAAAATCTAAAAAAGTTTTATTTTTATTTAGATATCTTAAAATATTACTTCGAATCTAAATAAAATAATAAATATATATTAATCTTCTTTTTAAAGCTGGCACCGGAACTTAGTTAATATATTTATAAATATATATTAAAACTACCGGACTTCCGAGAAGAAATAATATCTATTATTATTTATTATTAGAATATATTAAAGCGAAAAAAGAAATAAGATTTAAAAAGCTAAAAATACTATCTAAATAAAACTTTTAAAGAATCCGGATTTTTATAGTTTAATAATAAATTCTTTTTATCTAAATCTTCTTAAAACAAAAGAAATTAAAAAAAAAAATCTTTTATTATTATAAATATAATAATAAATATTATTTAACCAACCGATGCTCTTATAAAAGTAAAAATAAAACTAAACCAGAACTAATAAAAAAAGAATAATAGTTAAAAAAATCTTTATATTTTTAATAAACTAGCTTAAAGTAGAAACTACTACTTACTTTAATATATCTATTTACTTTAAAAATATACTTAAAATCTATATAGATTTAAATTCGTGCGCTAAAATTAATTTTATTAACTATTAATTTATTTAGTAATTTTATTTAAATATAGTCTGTCTTATAGTTCTACTAATTACTATAATTAATTATTTTACTATAGATATTTATAGTAGATAAAGAATTTCTATTACTACTACTAATTTAAGAGAAACTATATAATTATTTATAAGATATTATATAGTTATTAATTATAATCCAGATCTTTCCGAAAATCCTATTCTATTTTTAATAATTATTTTAAAAAATCTATATATTTATTTATCTATATAGAATCGACAGTAGTAGTATATAATCTAAATATTAAAAATTCTATTATTTTATAAATTTATAAAAGCTTGCTGAAATCTTATTTATATTTATATTAATATTAAACTTTCAGAGAATATTTGGTTACTAGAAGATAAAATCTTCTTAAATTATTTATAAATTAAACCTAATAAGATTATATTATTTTTTAAGCTTTAAGATTTTATAAATATATTTTTTTTTAATTATTTTCAATAACTTTTTTTTTATAAATCTTTAGACTATATTATTAATTTAAAAAATAGTAAAATTTTACTATGTAGATCTATTTATTTTTTATCTTAAGTTGAGCTTTAATCCCTCTATTATTATATTAATAAAAATATTTAATTAAAATAAATTTAATTTTTTAAAACTTCTACAGAAGCTTTTATATTTTTTATACTAAAGAAAAATAAAGGTCTCCGATTATATATAGATTATAAAAAACTTAATAAAATTTTAGTTAAGAATTACTATTTTTTATTTTTAATTTTAGAAATTCTAAATAAAATTATAGAAGCTAAATATTTTTCTAAACTAGATATTCAGAATATATATTACCGAATTCGCATTAAATAAAAAAATAAATAGAAAACAGTTTTTTAAACCTATTATAAATATTTTAAATATTTAATTATATTTTTTAGATTAATTAATACTTCGGTTATATTTTAAAACTATATCTATTTAGCTTTCTATAATATATTAGACGTTTTCTATATTACTTATTTAGATAATATTCTTATTTTTTTAAAAAACTGCTTTTTTTATACTCTTTATCTATATTAAGTATTAGAATATTTATAAAAAGCAGATTTTTATATTAAGCTATTAAAATATACTTTCTACTAAGATTATATTAAATTTTTAGAATATATTATATTTTTATATAATATATTAATAAATCTCTGACAGATATCTAATATTCTTATATAGCTGATACTAACTATATACCGTAAGATCTAAATATTCTTAGAATTTTGTAATTTTTATTAATATTTTATTAAAAATTATTTTTTAATCTTTCTTTTAAAAGGCACCCAGAATAAAAAGAAGCCTAAAAAAATAGTATTAACTAATAAAAAAATAGTAGTATTTCGACAGCTTCTTTATAGTTTTAAGACTATATTTTTATTAAGATATTTTAATTCTTAATAGAAAATCCGGATAAAAACAGATATTTTTTAATAGAATATAGCAGAAATATTATTCCAGCCGGATAACTATAAAATATATTATTTTATTATATTCTAATTAAAAAAGTTTAATAATATTAAAACTTATTATTTGATCCCAGACTAAGAACTTTTTACTATTATTTATTTATTTAAGTATTAGTATTAATATTTTAAAAAGTTATTATATATTATTAAAGTTCTTTTAGACTATTAAAATCTTTAGATTTTTATAAAATAATCAAAGCTGAATAGCTGTTAGACTTAATAATATATATATCTTAGTAATTATAACTTTATTATTTAATATTAGTCTGATAAATATAATTCTGCTAATTTATTATTAAAAATAAAAAAAGATTTAGAAGTTTTATCTGATATAAAGATTCTAAAATTAATATAATATTAAATAGCTGGTAAATTTTTTATAAGATTATAGCTAGTCTTAAAAAAGTTTTAGCTAAAATATAATAAAATATTTTTATAAAAAAATTCTAAATCCTATACCTGCCAGTATGTATTAAGTTTATTAAAATCTAAATATAATTAAACTAATATAAAAGTAGTTGGCTGGACTGTTAGAATAAAAATATTTTATAATCTATATATTAATATATCAGCAGTATTTTAAATATATAAATATAAAAATTTATTATATTTTAAAACTGTTAAAGTAAGTTTATTTTATAATAAATATATTAATATATTAACAGTATTTCAAGTATATAAAAATAAAAACTTATTCTATTTTAAAATTAATAAAAAATTATATTCTCTGATCGGAAGAATTTAGAATAAAAATATAAAAATATATTATTAAAAACTTACTATTTTAAAAAATAACTCTGGACCAAAATATTAGAAAATTAATAAAAATAATTTTATTATATATAAATACTATTTATATATTCCTGCAGAACAAAGCCTTCGGTAATATTTATTAAATCTTTATTATAATAATTAGCTAGCAGGCTATTTTGGATAATTAAAAATAAAAGTTTTTTTTAAAAGAAAGTTCTATTAGATAAATCTTTATAAAAATATAATTATTTATATCAGAAAATATTCTGTATATTAAAAAGTTATATTTATTAGATATAAATTATATAATAAGTTTAAATTACTACCGATTTCTAGCTAATTTTTTATTAAACTATTTATAAACTTTATTACAGATCTGTCTTCTGTTATAATAAAAAACAGTATTTTAGATTTAATTTTTATTTTTATTAATAGATTTATAAAATAGTATTAATTTTTATTTATTTTATATACTATAACTGCTTTAAAACTTGCTAAACCTTTTGATAAAAAGATTAAACTTCAGTTTAGACTATTTTAAAATATAATTTTAAATAAAGATTTTCTTTTTACTAGTAAATTTTAGTTTTAAGTTATTTACTATATTTAAGTTAAACTTTATTTATTAATAGTATTTCGACCCCAGACTGATAGTTAAATTAAAAAAATAAATCAGATATTTAAATAATATTTTTAATATTTTATTAATAAAAATTATTTAAACTGATTTACTTTACTATCTTTTACTTAATTTACTTATAATAATATTTTAAATTTAATTACTAATTATTTTTCTTTTAAGACTTTTTTAAATTATTTATCTGATTTTTATTTATATACCAAGATTGGTATTTTCTAAAAAAAGATTTTTATAGTTAAAAATCAAATTAATAAACTAGCTGTATTATAGAAAAATCTATAAAATTACTGGCGAAAAGCTAATAAAATAATAAAAAAATATTATAATAAAAAATATTAGCTAATAACTTTTAAAAATAAAGATTTTATAAAACTATCTATTAAAAATTTAAAAATTAAAATCTTATTTTAAAAGCTAGTTTCTTGATATATTAGACTTCTAAAGATTTTAGCAGCTATTAAAAAATAAATATATTAAATTTTTCTGTCTAACTATTATAGTCGAATTTATAATATTTTTTATATATTATTATTAAAATAATAAAAATCTAATATAAATTTATAAGACCAACTCCACCCTTTAGATTTAGAAAAGAAAGAGAAGTTTAAGATTAAAAATATTAAAAATAAGCAGACTTTTAATAATAAATAATATTTTTTAGTTAAATAAACAAGCTGGCTAAATAAATATAATAAATAAATCCCGGAAAAATCTATAAATAATATCCAGCAAGCTATTCGAAGCTATAAAAAATAAAAAAAAAATTAAAATAATAAAAAATATCTTATTTTTAAATATAAAAAAAATAACTGAATCCATATTAAATTACTATATTAAATATATTTAAAAATTAATACTAAAATATATAATTAAAATAAAAAATCTCTGTAAATAAGCTGGATTTTTATTAAAAAACTACCGGATTAATCCGGCTAATTAGTACTATTTTTATAAAAGATAAATAATAAAAAACTAAATCTACTTTATTTTCTAAATATAAAAATGCTGAAAAGAGGCCTTGTTATTATATATAATATATATTTTATAATAAATCTTCTTAAAAAATATCTACTTAATTTTAATTTATAAAAAAAATCTGTTATTTTTAGATATTAGATAAAGTATAGTTAGATTATCTATAATAAAACAACAGCTTATAATAAAAAAATAATAAAAAATTAGATTAAACTAATAAATTAATCTATAAATTAATAAAAAGTTAATAAAAAAATATATAATAATTTTAGACTTACTAATATTAATTAATTTATATTTACAGTAATAAATCAGCTCGGCTGTTTTAAAACTAATAGCTAAAGCTAGAGTTAAATAACTAATTTAAATATAAAATATTAAATTCTAATCCAGATTCTAATTAAGAATAATATAGTCGATAAAAAACTTCTAACTTTAGTTTAGAATTTATAAAAATTTAAGAATATTTTCTAGTATATTAATTAAAGTCTAGTTCTTATTAGTCTAAAAAATCTATTAAAAAACTGTTAAAATATATTTAATAATAAATCTAATTTTTATTAAAATATTATTTATATACTACGAATACTATAGTATTAAAAATATAATCAGATATAAAGTTTTCTGTATTAATAATATTAAAATTCTTAATATTAGTTTTTAAATAATATAAATAATAAAAGATCTTGGGCATAATAGGCATATCGGCTAAATAATAACAAATAGTTATTAGTATTATATTAAAAAGTAATAGAAATAAAAATTTTAAAAAAATAAATTAACAGATAAGATATAAAATAAATAATAAAAATAAAAACAAAAACAATAAGAAAAGAAAATATAAAGAAGAAGATTTAATAGAAAGTTAAGATATAAAAATAAATAAAAATATATTAATCTTTTTTATTTATATATATATTTTATATCAGATTTTAATCAGATTATTAATAAAATATATGTTTTATTTACTATTTTAAAATCTTTTATTTATAAAATATATAGTTTACTAGATAATTCTTCTATTATTACAACACCGAACTCTACTATTTAAAAAATATTATTAATAAAAATATTTAATTAGAATAAATAATAAAGCTATTTATAGTTATATTATTATATTAAATAGCCCGACTTAATAAAAAAGTATAATTATTATATAATATTTACTATTATAGTAGCTTATATTTACTATTATAATAGCTATTTTAGAATTAATATAAATTTATTAAAATTTTAATTTAAATATTTATATTATTATATTATTTATTTCTTCTTTTTATATAATATATTATTCTG
This sequence comes from Aspergillus brunneoviolaceus CBS 621.78, assembly GCF_003184695.1. NCBI lineage: Eukaryota > Fungi > Ascomycota > Eurotiomycetes > Eurotiales > Aspergillaceae > Aspergillus > Aspergillus brunneoviolaceus. The sequence goes on along the minus strand of NW_020290759.1, from coordinate 162,361 downwards.
AGATTCTTTAAAAAAGAAGATTTCTTAAGAATTAGTCTTAAAATTAATAAAAGACTGTTTTTAACTATTTTACTTGTTTTATCTAACCAGCGTGTCTACTGCGTCAAGTAGTTCCTAACAATAACGCACGTAATCTTAAGATTTAGAAAAAAAAGATCTGGCTTAAAAAGCTTTTTTAATTTAAATATTATTATAGTTTATAAAAATCTAAGGAATAGAAAAAGAAGATTTAATAATATTCTTTAAAAATAAACTAAATAATTATAATTAACTTAAAATTCTAAAGCTACTCTATAAATAATAGTTATAAAAATTTAAAAATAAAAAACTTTATAAAAATAATTTATTTTATTTTAAGATATATTTTTATAAAAATATATTTTTATATAAATATAATTTATTATATTTTAATATATAGTTAAAATATCTGCTGTAGTACTATATTTTATTTATCTTAATAAACCTAATATTAAGATACAGACAGATTAAAATAATAGATATAGTAGTTAAAACTAAAAAGTTTTAATAATAATTTTTTTTATTTTTTATTGGTAACTTAGGTTAGGCTTTTTTAAAATATATAAATAAAATATAACTCGAAGAGCTATTAATAGAATTAAAAATAAATAAAATATTAAACTGGTTATATTGTTATACAATACCTACCGCTACAGCAGCCTATATCTACCACTATGGCAGCCGCTTTAGGGTTGATATGGATTTATTAAAATTTTAATTCAGATATTTATATTATTATATTGTTTACTTCTTCTTTTTGTATAATATATTGTTCTAAGATTTTTTAAAGAAAAAGATTTCTTAAGAATTAGTTTTAAAATTAATAAAAAACTGCTTTTAACTATTTTGCTTATCTTATCTAATCAGTATGTTTACTGTATTAAGTAGTTTCTAATAATTTTTAATTCTTTTTTTTTTGGTTATCTAAGGAAAAACAATATATTATCTAATAAATTTTTATTAGAATTATTTTAAAATACTTCGTCTGTTTCTAAATTATATTATCTAATTTAGATAGATATTTAAAAAGTACAAGCTATTATTTACTGATTGGAATAATTAAAGTAATTAAAAAAACAGATTTAAATATTATAAACAGAATATAAAAATATTAAATTTTTAATAAAATTATAATAATACTATACTAGCTTAACCTTATCTTCTAAATAAAAAAAGAAAGAAATTAAACTTAAAAAAATCTTTATTTTCTTCCTTCGGTTCAGTTTATAACAGAGAACGGAGTAGATTCGTGATTTACTATATACTTTTAAGAAAGCCTCTCGGAAGTATTAAACAGAGAATCGAAGGATCCTAGCCGCAGTTAGCTATTTGGACTCTACCTGTCGGCAGAGATGGATCACTTCATCCAATGGACTCTTTCTCTTATTCGAAACGCAGCTACCCTACAGTCTGATACTATGGGGCAGCTTGAACGGGCCTACTAGCAAACTAATCAGAATCCGAGAGAGTTTTATTCTTACTTGGATATTTTAGAATATTACTTTGAACCTAAATAAAACAATAAATATATATTAATCTTTTTTTTAAAGCTGGCACCGGAACTTAGTCGATATATTTATAAATATATATTAAAACTACCGGACTTCCGAGAGGAAATAGTATCTATTACTATCTATTATTAGAATATATTAAACCGAAAGAGAAAACAAGATTTAAAAAACTAAAAATACTATTTAAATAAGACTTTTAGAAAATCCGGATTTTTATAGTCTAATAATAAGTTTTTTCTATTTAAATTCTCTTAAAATAAAAAAAATTAAAGAAAAAAAATCTTTTGCTGTTATAAATATAATAGTAAATACTATTTAACTAACTAATATTTTTATAAAAATAAAAATAAAATTAAACTAAAACTAATAGAAAAAAAATAATAGTTAAAAAAGCTTCTATATTTTTAATAAACTAATTTAAAATAGAGACTGCTATTTATTTTAATATATTTATTTATTTTAAAAATATACTTAAAATTTATACAAACTTAGATTTGTATACTAAAATTAATTTTATTAGTTATTAATTTATTTAATAATTCTATTTAAATATAGCCCGTTTTATAGTTCTACTAGTTACTGTAATTAATTATTTTACTATAAATATTTATAATATATAAAAAATTCTTATTACCGCTACTAATTTAAGAAGAATTATATAATTTTTTATAAAATATTATATAATTATTAATTATAATCCAGATCTTTCCAAAAGCCCTATTCTATTTTTAATAACTATTTTAGAAGATTTATATATTTATTTATTTATATAAAATTAATAATAGTAGTATAAAGCCTAAATATTAAAAATCTTATTTCTTTATAAATTTATAAAAGCTTGCTGAAATCTTATTTATATTTATATTATTATTAAACTTCTAGAAAATATCTAGTTATCAGAAAATAAAATCTTCTTAAATTATTTATAAATTAGATCTAATAAAATTATATTATTTTTTAAGCTTTAAGGTTTTATAAATATATTTTTTTTAGTTATTTTTAATAATTTTTTTCTTATAAACTCTCGGACTATACTATTAATTTCAAAAATAATAAAATTCTACCGTATAAATCTATTTATTTTTTATTTTAAGTTAAGCTCTAATTCCTTTATTATTATATTAATAAAAATATTTAATTAGAATAAATTTAATCTTTTAAAAGTTCTGCAGAAGCTTTTATTCTTTTTATATTAAAAAAAAATAAAAGCCTTCGATTATATATAGATTATAAAAAATTTAATAAGATTTTAATTAAAAATTATTATTTTTTATTTTTAATTTTAAGAATTCTAGATAGAATTACAGAAGCCAAATATTTTTTTAAACTAGATATTTAGAATATATATTACTAAATTTATATTAAATAGAAAAATAAATAGAAAATAGTTTTTTGAACTTATTATAAATATTTTAAATATTTAATTATATTCTTTAAATTAACTAATACTCTAGTTATATTTTAAAACTATATCTATTTAGCTTTTTATAATATATTAGACATTTTTTATATTACTTATTTAGATAATATTCTTATTTTTTTAAAAAACTGTCTTTTTTATATTTTTTATTTATATTAAGTATTGGAATACTTACGAAAAACAGATTTTTATATTAAGCTATTAAAGTATACTTTTTATTAAAATTATATTAAATTTTTAGAATATATTATATTTTTATATAATATATTAATAAATCTTTAACAGATATCCGATATTTTTATATAACTAATACTAATTATATACTATAAGATCTAAGTATTTTTAGAATTCTGTAATTTTTATTAGTATTTTATTAAAAATTATTTTTTAATTATATTACTACTAATCTTTTTTTTAAAAGGTACTTAGAATAAGAAGAAGTCTAAGAAAGTAGTATTAATTAATAAAAAAACAGCAGTATTTCGACAGTTTTTTTATAATTTTAAAACTACATCTTTATTAAGATATTTTAATTTTTAATAAAAAATCCGGATAAAAATAAATATTTTTTAATAAAATATAGCAGAAATACTATTTCAGCCGGATAATTATAAAATATATTATTCTATTATATTCTAATTAAAAAAATTTAATAATACTAAAACTTGCTATTCGACTTTAGACTAAAAACTTTTTACTATTATTTATTTATTTAAATATTAGTATTAATATTTTAAAGAATTATTATATATTATTAAAATTTTTTTAGATTATTAAAATCTTTACATTTTTATAAAACAGCCGAAGCTGAACAGCTGTTAGATTTAATAATATATATATTTTAATAATTATAATTTTATTATTTAATATTAGTCTAGTAGATATAATTCTGCTAATTTACTATTAAAAATAAAAAAAAACTTAAAAGTTCTGCTTAATATAAAAATTCTAAAATTAATATAATATTAAATAGCTGGTAAATTTTTTATAAAATTATAGCTAGTCTCAAAAAAGTTCTAATTAGAATATAATAAGATATTTTTATAAAAAAATTCTAAATCCTATATCTACTAGTATATATTAAGTTTATTAAAATCTAAATATAATTAAACCGGTATAGAAGTAGTTAACTAAATTATTAAAATAAAAATATTCTATAATCTATATATTAATATATCGGCAGCGTTCCGAGTATATAAATATAAAAACTTATTATATTTTAAAATTATTAAAATAAACTTATTTTATAATAAATATATTAGTATATCAGCAGTATTCCGAGTATATAAAAATAAAAATTTATTTTATTTTAAAATTAATAAAAAATTATATATTCTAATCAGAAGAATCTAAAACAGAGATATAAAAATATATTATTAAAAACTTACTATTTTAAAAAATAACTCTAGATTTAAATATTAGAAAATTAATAAAAATAATCTTATTATATATAAATACTATTTATATATTTCTACAGAATAAAGCCTTCGGTAATATTTATTAAATCTTTATTATAATAATTAATTAACAGGCTATTTTAGATAATTAAAAATAAAAATTCTTTTTAGAAAAAAGTTCTATTAGATAAATCTTTATAAAGATATAGTTATTTATATTAGAAAATATTCTATATATTAAAAAATTATATTTATTAGTTATAAACTATATAGTAAGCTTAAATTACTACCGATTTCTAGCTAATTTTTTATTAAATTATTTATAGACTTTATTATAAGTTTATCTTCTATTATAATAAAAAATAATATTTTAGATTTAATTTTTATTATTATAGATAGGTTTATAAAGTAGTATTAATTTTTATTTATTTTATATATTATAACTATTTTAGAACTTGCTAAACTTTTTTATAAAAAAATTAAATTTTAGTTTAAACTATTTTAAAATATAATCTTAGATAAAGATTTTCTTTTTATTAGTAAATTTTAGTTTCGAGTTGTCTACTATACTTAGATTAAATTTTATTTATTAATAATATTTTAATTTTAGACTAATAATTAAATTAAAAAAATAAATTAGATTTTTAAATAATATCTTCGATACTTTATTAATAAAAATTATTTAAACTAGTCTATTTTACTATCTTCTATTTAATTTACTTATAATAATACTTTAAATTTAACTACTAATTATTCTTTTTTTAAAACTTTTTTAAGCTATTTATTTGACTTTTATTTTTATACTAAGATCGGTATTTTTTAGAAAGAGGTTTCTATAACTAAAAATCAAATTAATAAGCTAGCTATACTATAAAAAAACCTATAAAATTACTAGCGAAAAACTAATAAAGTAATAAAAAAGTATTATAATAAAAAATACTAGCTAATAATTTTTAAAAAAAAAGATCTTGTAAAGCTGTTTACTAAAAATTTAAAAATTAAGATTCTATTTTAAAAGCTAGCTTTTTAATATATTAAATCTCTAAAGATTCTAATAGCTATTAAAAAATAAATATATTAAATTTTTTTATCTGACTACTATAGTCAAATCTATAATATTTTTCTATATATTATTATTAAAATAATAAGAATCTAGTATAGATTTATAAAACTAATTCTATCTTTTAGATTTAGAAAAGAAAAAGAAGTTTAAAATTAAAAATATTAAAAATAAACAGACTTTTAATAATAAATAATATTTTCTAATTAAATAAATAGACTGGTTAAGTAAATATAATAAATAAATCCCGGAAGAATCTATAAATAATATTTAGTAAACTATTCGAAGCTATAAAAAATAAAAAAAAAATTAAAACAGCAGAAAATATCTTATTTCTAAATATAAAAAAAGCAATCGAATCTATATCGAATTATTATATTAAATATATTTAAAAATTAATATTAAAATATATAATTAAAATAAAAATCTTTATAAATAAGCTGGACTTCTATTAAAAAACTACTAAACCAACCCGGTTAATTAGTACTATTTTTATAAAAAATAAGTAATAAAAAACCAAATCTGCTTTATCTTCTAGATATAAAAATCCTAGAAGAAGGTCTTATTATTATATATAATATATATCTTATAGTAAATCTTCTTAAAAAATATCTACTTAATTTTAGTTTATAAAAAAAACTTATTATTTTTAGATATTAAATAAAATATAATTAGATTATTTATAATAGAACAACAGTCTATAATAAAAAAGTAATAAAAAATCAGATTAGACTAGTAAATTAATTTATAAATTAATAAAAAGTTAATAAAAAATATATAATAATCTTAGACTTACTGGTATTAGTTAGTTTATATTTATAATAATAAACTAGTTTAGCCGCTTTAAAACTAATAGCTAAGGCTAGAATTAAGTAATTAATCTAAATACAGAGTATTAAATTCTAATCTAGATTCTAATCAGAGATAGTATAATCGATAAAAAACTTCTAATTTTAATTTAAAATCTGTAAAAATTTAAAAATATTTTCTAGTATACTAACTAAAATTTAATTTTTATAAGCTTAAAAAATTCACTAAGAAATTATTAAAATATATCTAATAATAAATCTGGTTTTTATTAGAATATTACTTATACGCTATAAATACTATAGTATTAAAAATATAGTTAGATATAAAGTTTTCTATATTAATAATATTAAAATTCTTAATACTAGTTTTTAAGTAATATAAATAAAAAAAGATTTTAAGTATAATAGGCGTATCGGCTAAACAATAATAAGTAGTTATTAATATTATATTAAAAAACAGCAGAAATAAGAATTTTAAAAAAATAAATTAACAAATAAAATATAAAATAAATAATAAAAATAAAAGCAAAAATAATAAGAAAAAAAAATATAAAAAAAAATTCGGTAGAAAGTCGAGATATAAAAAAAAAAAAATATATTAATTTTTTTTGTTTATATATATACTTTATATTAGATTTTAATTAGATTATTAATAAAATATATGCTTTATTTATTATTTTAAAATCTTTTATCTATAGAATATATAGTCTACTAGATAATCTTTTTATTATTACAGCACCGAACTTTATTATTTAAAAAATACTACTAGCAGAAATATCTAATTAAAGTAAATAATAAAATTATTTATAATTATATTATTATATTAAATAGTCTGGCTTGGCGGAAAAGTATAATTATTATATAATATCTATTATTATAATAGTTTATATCTACTATTATAGCAGCTGCTTCAGGGTTAATATAGATTTATTAAAATTTTAATCTAGATATTTATATTATTATATTATTTATTTTTTTTTATATAATATATTATTCTGAGATTCTTTAGAGAAGAAGATTTCTTAAGAATTAGTTTTAAAATTAATAAAAAACTATTTTTAACTATTTTACTTATCTTATCTAACCAGCGTGTCTACTGCGTCAAGTAGTTCCTAACATATATATTATATATAAAATAGTTAAATTAAATAAATCTTTTTTTAGTTAGATTATAAAATCCAAATATTATAAATTTTAATATCTGATTTTTATATCTATTTCGTTAAAATAGTCTAGATCTAACAAATTATATTAATTAAATAGATAGAAAAAATTAATTAAATAAATTAAATATTCTAAGTCTATACTGTAATATCTAATAAATAGATTAAATAATAATTAAAAAATACAGTTACTAAGAATAACTAAATAAATAGTATAGTATAGATTTTCTATTAGTAGTTTAATTTATAAAATAAATAATTCAACTTTTTTAAATAGAAAATAAGAATATAACAGACTATTTAAGCTTAATTTAGATAAAGAATAATAAAATAATAGTAGTATATTTATTATTAATAATCTAATTAATAGTAAATATAAAGTTTTTCTAATATTATAAATTATTATTAAGATATATAATTTATATAAAGCTATAATTATATATTTTTATATATATTTTTTATTATAATAATAATAAGTTTTAAAAAAGCTAAATTTTATTAATATTACTAGGATTTTTTTATTAATTTTTAGATATAGAAATAGAGAAAATACTAATAATTTTTTTATTTATTTTTTTTAATTTAAAAAGCTTTATTATATATACTTTTAGATAATAGTTAAAATAATTAGATTAATAACTGCTTAATCTAAATATATCTTAATTATATTAGAGCCTAAAAAGATATAGTAAATAGATTTTAATATTAAAAATAATTAAAATAGTTAATTATCTATTTTTTAGCTATATTATAGTTAGATATAAAAATTTTTTTAATCTGGTTATAATCTGGCGGTCAGGTATAAAATTTCTAATTAACCTGACCTGACCTAGCTGTTAGCCACTCTACCAGGTATACAAGTTTTAAATTATATTAAAAAAATATTATATTTATAAAACTAGTACTGCTAACCAGAGAATTAAGTTTTAATAAATATAGTTAAATAAAGCCCTATTTATTTAATAGAAAATTTATACAGTAAAATCTATCTAAAAATAATTATACTAATTAATATTAAAATTATTTTATAACTTTTTAGAGTACTGGTCTTTTTTTTATTTTTAAATCAGATTAAATAGTTTTATATATTATATATATGCCTATTCTTTGCAAGCAGATATCTTTATATAAATAAATCTAAAATAAATATCTTATTTAAAAATAGCCAGAGCAACTTTAAATAATTAGTAATAAATTATTTATAAATCATTACTATTTATAAGATATTATAAAACATAGCTTTGCTATATACAAAAAAATATTCTAGTAAAACCTATAATATATATAAAACTAGAAATATTTATCTACAGGAACTTTATAATAGTATTATATATAACTTTAGAAAGTTAGATTCAATTCTAAAAAGCCACTATTAGTTTTTTTTTATAAAAAAAGTCTTTTTTTATACAGTCTATCTTTAACTATATAAAAAGATTTTAGTATATATTTAATTATATATTATTTCTAATTTAAAGCTATCTATATAATCTATTAATACTTTTAATTAAAAAAATTAGTAAAAATAAATATAACTTACTAGAGTTTTTTATTTAATTCTTAAATATATATTTGCTATACTATATTATAACTTAAATATTTATTATTTTTATTTACTTATTCTTTTTATATAAGAATAAATATATTCAAAAAATATTTTTTTAATTTTTTAAAATAAAGTTTTGTTTAGCTATTAGTAAAGTTTACTTAGATTTTCTTATATAATATTCTACTTACTATACTTAAAATCTTTATCTAAAAAAATATAGCTTTATTAATCTAATAGCAAATTTCTCTAAGAGAATATTATTAATAAATATTTTAAATTTATTTGGTTTTTTTTAATCTTTTATTTATATAAAAAATAAGAATATTTATTACTCTATTTTTATACAACAGAAAGACTAGTATAAAATATTTTTTAAATTACTATTAGTTTTTATTTTCAGCTACTTAAAGATTCTAATCCAGAAACTAATAATATATCTTTAACTAAGCTGTAGTATCTAGATTTATTTATTTATTAAAAGCTTTATATAATATTAATAATGTAATAATTTTTAGAATAAATCTAAATTTGTATTTCTAACTATATAATACTTTTTATAAATAATTTAATTTTTAAAAATCTTTTATTTTATTTATATTAAAACCGATAGTATATATAATAAGATAATAATAAATTTTAATTAATAAAAAGCTTACTAAAAAAAAGTTTATTCTCTTTAGTCTAAAGATTAAAACAATATAGAAAACTAGTAATTTTTTAAAGACTTGATTTTATATAGTATTAAATTAAGTCTATTAGATTCTTGTTAGGAACTACTTGATGCAGTAGATATACTGGTTAAATAAAATAAGTAAAATAGTTAAAAACAGTTTTCTATTAATTTTAAAACTAATTCTTAAGAAATCTTCTTCTTTAAAGAATCTCAGAATAATATATTATACAAAAAAAAGAAATAAATAATATAATAATATAGATATTTAGATTAAAATTCTAATAAATCTATATTAATCCCGAAGCAGCTGTTATAATAATAGATATAAACTACTATAATAGTAGATATTATATAATAATTATATTTCTCCGCTAAGCCGGGCTATTTAATATAATAATATAGTTATAAATAGCTTTATTATTTATTTTAATTAAATATTTTTATTAGTAGTATTCTCTAAATAATAGAGTTCGGTGCTATAATAATAAAAAAATTATCTTATAAACTATATATTTTATAAATAAAAGATTTTAAAATAGTAAATAAAGCACATGTTTTATTAATAATCTAATTAGAATTTAATATAAAATATATATATAAATAAAAAAAATTAATATATTTTTATTTATTTTTATATTTTAACTCTCTATTAAATCTTCTTCTTTATATTTTTTTTTCTTATTATTTTTATTTTTGTTTTTATTATTTATTTTATATTTTATTTATTAATTTATTTTTTTAAAATTTTTATTTCTACTGTTTTTTAATATAATACTAATAACTATTTATTATTATTTAGCTGATATATTTATTATATCTAAGATTTTTTTCTGTCTGTATTATTTAAGAATTAGTATTAAGAATTTTAATATTATTAATATAGAAAATTTTGCATCTAGCTGTATTTTTAATATTATAATATTTATAATATATAAGTAATATTCTAATAGAAATCAGATTTATTATTAGATATATTTTAATAGTTTTTTAATAGATTTTTTAAATTAATAAAAACTAGACTTCGGTTAATATACTGCAAAATATTTTTAAATTTTTATAAATTTTAGATTAAAATTAAAAGTTTTTTATTAACTATATTATTTTTAATTAGAATTTAGATTAGGATCTGATGCTCTATATTTAAATTAGTTATTTAATTCTAATTCTGGCTATTAGCTTTAAAGCAGTTAAGCTGGTCTATTATTATAAATATAAACTAATTAATATTAATAAGTTTAAGATTACTATATATTTCTTTATTAACTTTCTGTTAATTTATAAACTAATTTATTAATTTAATCTGGTTTTTTATTACTTTTTTATTACAGACTGTTATTTTATTATAAATAATCCGACTATACTTTATCTAATATCCGGAAATAATAGGTTTTTTTTATAAACTAAAACCAAGCAGATATTCTTCGAAAAAATTTATTATAAAATATATATTATATATAACAATAAAATCTTCTTTTAGGATTTTTATATTTAGAAGATAAAGTAGTTCTAATTTTTTATTATTTATTTTTTATAAAAATAGTACTAATTAGCCGGGTAGATTTAGTAGTTTTTTAATAAAAATCTAGTTTATTTATAAAGATTTTTATTTTAATTATATATTTTAGTATTAATTCTTAAATATATTTAATATAATAATTTAATATAGATTCGGTTGTTTTTTTTATATTTAGAAATAAGATATTTTCTGTTATTCTAATTTTTTTTTATTTTTTATAGCTTTAAATAGCTTGCTGAATATTATCTATAAATTTTTTTAAAACTTATTTATTATATATATTTAGCCAGTCTGTTTATTTAATTAAAAAATACTACTTATTATTAAAAGTCTGTTTATTTTTAATATTTTTAATCTTAAACTTCTTTTTTTTTTTTAAATCTAAAAAATAGAGTTGGTTTTAAAAATCTATATTAGATTTCTATTATTCTAATAATAATATATAAAAAATATTATAAATTCGACTATAGCAGTTAAGCAGAAAAATTTAATATATTTATTTTTTAATAACTATTAGAATTTTTAAAGATTTAATATATCAAAAAACTAGCTTTTAAAATAAGATTTTAATTTTTAAATTCTTGGTAAACAGCTTTATAAGATCTTTTTTTTTAAAAGTTATTAGCTAGTATTTTTTATTATAATACTTTTTTATTACTTTATTAGTTTTTTACTAGTAATTTTATAGATTTTTTTATAATATAGCTAGCTTATTAATTCGATTTTTAGCTGTAGAAATCTTTTTCTAAAAAATACTAACCTCGGTATAAAAATAAAAATTAGATAAATAGTTTAAAAAAGCCTCAAAAGAAAAATAATTAATAATTAAATTTAAAATATTATTATAAGTAAATTAAATAAAAAATAATAAAATAAATTAGTTTAAATAATTTTTATTAATAAAGCATCGAAGATATTATTTAAAAGTCTGATTTATTTTTTTAATTTAATTATTAGTCTAGAATCAAAATACTGTTAATAAATAAAATTTAATCTAAATATAATAAACAACTCGGAACTAAAATTTACTAGTAAAAAAAGAATCTCTATTTAAAATTATACTTTAAGATAGTCTAAATTAGAGTTTAATTTTTCTATAAAAAAGTTCAGCAAGTTCTAAAGTAGTTATAATATATAAAATAAATAGAAATTAATATTACTTTATAAACTTATTTATAATAATAAGAATTAAATCTAAAATATTATTTTTTATTATAATAAAAAATAGATTTATAATAAAGTCTATAAATAGTTTAATAAAAAGTTAACTAGAAATCAGTAATAATTTAAGCTTGCTGTATAATTTATATTTAATAAATATAACTTTTTAATATATAGAGTATTTTCTAATATAAATAACTATATTTTTATAAAGATTTATCTAATAGAACTTTTTTTTAAGAAAAACTTTTATTTTTAATTATCTAAAATAGCCTGCTAACTAATTATTATAATAAAGATTTAATAAATATTACTAAAGATTTTATTCTACAGAAATATATAAGCAGTATTTATATATAATAAGATTATTTTTATTAATTCTCTAATATTTAGACCTAGAATTATTTTTTAAAATAGTAAGTTTTTAATAATATATTTTTATATCTTTATTTTAGATTCTTTCGATCAGAAAATATAATTTTTTATTAATTTTAAAATAAAATAAGTTTTTATTTTTATATACTCGGAATACTGCTGATATACTAATATATTTATCATTAAATAAATTTACTTTAATAATTTTAAAATATAATAAATCTTTATATTTATATACTCGGAATACTGCTGATATATTAATATATAAATTATAAAATATTTTTATTTTAATAGTTCAGCCAACTATTTTTATATTAGTTTAATTATATTTAGATTTTAATAAACTTAACGTATGCTGGCGGGTATAAAATTTAAAACTTTTTTATAAAAATATTTTATTATATTCTAGTTAGAATTTTTTTAAGACTAGTTATAATTTTATAAAAGATTTACCAGTTATTTAATATTATATTAATTTTAAAATCTTTATATCAGACAGAACTTTTAAATTTTTTTTTATTTTTAATAATAAATTAACAGAATTATATCTACCAGACTAATATTAAATAATAAAATTATAATTATTAAAATATATATATTATTAAGTCTAACAGCTGTTCAGCTTCAGCTGTTTTATAAAAATCTAAAAAGTTTAATAATCTAAAAGAATTTTAATAATATATAATAGTTTTTTAAAATATTAATACTAATATTTAAGTAAATAAATAATAACAAAAAACTCTTAGTCTAAGATTAAATAATAAGTTTTAATATTATTAAACTTTTTTAATTAAAATATAATAAAATAGTATACTTTATAATTATCCGGCTAGAACAGTATTTTTGCTATATTCTATTAAAAATATTTATTTTTATTCGGATTTTCTATTAAGAATTAAAATATCTTAATAAAAATAAAGTTTTAAAACTATAAAAAAGCTGTTAAAATACTACTATTTTTTTATTAGTTAATATTATTCTTCTAGGCTTCTTTTTATTCTAAATATCTTTTAAAAAAAAGATCAGTAGTAATATAATTAAGAAATAATTTTTAATAAAATACTAATAAAAATTATAAAATTCTAAGAATATTTAAATCTTACAGTATATAGTTGGTATTAATTATATAAAAATATTAGATATCTATTAAAAATTTATTAACATACTATATAAGAAGATAATATATTTTAAAAATTTAATATAATTTTAATAAAAAATATACTTTAATAGTTTAATATAAAAATCTGTTTTTCGTAAGTATTCTAATATTTAATATAAATAAAGAGTATAAAAAGAACGGTTTTTTAAAAAAATAAGAATATTATCTAAATAAGTAATATAAAAAATATTTAATATATTATAAAAAGCTAAATAAATATAGTTTTAAAATATAGCTGAAGTATTAGTTAATTTAAAAAATATAACTAGATATTTAAAATATTTATAATAGATTTGAAAAACCGTCTTCTATTTATTTTTTTATTTAATATAAATTTGATAATATATATTCTAAATATCTAGTTTAAAAAAATATTTGGCTTTTATAATCCTATCTAGAATTTCTAAAATTAAAAATAAAAAATAATAATTTTTAATTAAAATCTTATTAAGTCTTCTGTAATTTATATATAATTAGAGATTTTTATTTTTTTTTAGTATAAAAAGAATAAAAGCTTCTACAGAACTTTTAAAAAATTAAATTTATTCTAATTAAATATTTTTATTAATATAATAATAAAGGGATTAGAACTTAACTTAAAATAAAAAATAAATAAGTCTATATAATAAAATTTTACTATTTTTTAAATTAATAGTATAGTCCGAGAATCTATAAAAAAAAATTATTAAAAATAATTAGAAGAAAATATATTTATAAAATTTTAAAGCTTAAAAGATAATATAATTTTATTAGATTTAATTTATAAATAATTCAAGAAGACTTTATCTTCTGGTAGCTAGATATCTTTTAGAAATTTAATAATAGTATAAATATAAATAAGATTTTAATATGTTTTTATAAATTTGTAAAAAAATAAAATTTTTAATATTTAGATTTTATACTACTACTGTTAATTTTATACAGATAGATAAATTTATAAGTTTTTTAAAATAGTTATTAAAAATAAAATAGGACTTTTAAAAAAATCTAGATTATAATTAATAGTTATATAATATTTTATAAATAATTATATAGTTCTTTTTAAATTAATAATAGTAATAGAAATTTTCTATATATTATAAGTATTTATAGTAAAGTAATTAATTACAGCAACTAATAAAACTATAAAATAAACTATATTTAAATAGAATTATTAAATAAATTAATAGCTAATAAGATTAATTTTAGTATATAAATCTAAGTTTATATAAGTTTTAAGTATATTTTTAAAGTAAATAAATATATTAAAATAAATAATAGTCTTTATTTTAAACTAGTTTATTAAAAATATAAGAACTTTTTTAATTATTATCTTTTTTTTATCAGTTTTGGTTTGGTTTTATTTTTATTTTTATAAAAATATCGATTAGCTAAATAGTATTTATTATTATATTTATAATAGTAAAAAATTTCTTTTTTTTAATTTCTTTTATTTCGAGGGGATTTAGACAGAAAAAACTTATTATTAGACTATAAAAATCCGGATTTTCTAAAAATCTTATTTAAATAATATTCTTAGTTTTCTAGATTTTATTTTCTTTTTTGGTTTAATATATTCTAATAATAGATAATAATAAATACTATTTTTTCTTAAAAATCTAATAGTTTTAATATATATTTATAAATATATCAATTGAATTCCGGTACCAGCTTTAAAAAAAAGATTAATATATATTTATTATCTTATTTAGATTTAAAATAATATTTTAAGATATCTAAATAAAAATAAAACTTTTTTAGATTCTAATTAGTTTGTTAGTAGGTCTGTTTAAGCTACTTTATAATATTAGACTATAAAATAGCTGTATTTTAAATAAAAGAAAAAGTCTATTAGATAAAGTAATCTTATAATTTCTTAATATTTCAGCAGTTTTTCAGAGATTTTTTATTAATATATCAGTACTATTTCTGCCGATAAATAAAGTTTAAATAGCTAATTATAATTAGAATTTTTTAATTCTCTGTTTAATACTTCCGAGAGGTTTTTTTAAAAATATATAATAGATTATAAATTTACTTTATTTTTTATTATAAACTAAACCGAAGAAAGAAAATAGAGATTTTTTTAAGTTTAATTTTTTTTTTGTTTAGAAGATAAGGTTGAGCTAGTATAATATTATTATAATTCTATTAAAAATTTAATATCTCTATATTCTGTTTATAATATTTAAACCTATTCTTTTAATTATTTTAACTATTCTAATCAATAAATAGTAGTTTATACTTTTTAAATATTTATCTAAATTAAATAATATGATTTAAAAGCAGACAAAATATCTTAAAATAATTTTAATAAAGATTTATTAAATAATATATTATTTTTTCTTAAATAACTAAAAATAAAAAAAATTAGGAATTATTAGAAATTATTTTATACAGTAAACACGCTGGTTAAATAAGATAAATAAAATAATTAAAAATAGTCTTCTATTAATTTTAAAACTAATTTTTAAGAAATCTTCTTCTTTAAAGAATCTTAGAATAATATATTATATAAAAAGAAAAAGTAAATAATATAATAATATAAGCATCCGGATTAAAATTCTGATAAATCTGTATTAACCCCGAAGCGGCTGCCATAGTAGTAGATATGGGCTGCTGTAGCGGTAGGTATTGTATAACAATTCTACTTATTATTAAGCATTGTACGGAGATACCTATTATTAAAAAAAGAAATTAAAATTAAAATAGAATTATTTATATTTTTAAAACTGAAAAGAGACCGTTCGAGGATATTTTTATATAATAAAAAATAAAAAAATCTTAAAATTCTAAATCTAGACAGCTGGAAAAATCTTAAGAAAATAATATATTTAAATATTTATTTTTAATCTTTTTCTTACTATTTTATTATATAAGGCAGAAATATATATTAAAAATAAAGAATAAGAACTGATTTATAAAATATAAAGTTTTTTTTAATCTATAAATATATATATTTTTAATAGTATAATTAACTTTTTTTTATATAATAATATCTTATTTATATAGTAAGTTCTTTTCTAATATTATAATTTTTAGTAGTATTGTAATCTTTTTTTTTCTTTTTCTTTTTTTTATAGTAATTATTATTACTATTATTACTACTACTACTATTACTACTACTATTATTATAATAGCTGTAAAAATGTTTAAAAATAATAAAAAATAAAACTTAACTTTTTATTCTCTCTTTAATTTTATACAAACTTATACTAAAAAAATAATAAAAACTAATAAAATAAGATTATATAAACTTCTATCTGATTCCAGCTGCTATAATGTTTCTTTTTCTCCTACTAATATTACTAGATATTTTATTTATATATATAAAAAACTGTTTCCGGATTAAAATCTAGTATTTTCTTTTAAAATATCTGTTGTTATGGGACCAAGGCCCTGATATAGAGCTCAGCTTCAGGCACCAGTTGATGCCTGAGGCCTCGCACGCTACACACTAAACTAGCGCTAGCTTAGCACACACATAAAAGAATTTTGTACGAACAGATGAAATAGCTCTCCAGCTATTTCTTCTTGTGCTAAGGCACGTTTCGATTAGCACAATCCATCCGTCCTGTAACATCTGTATTATTATATCTGTATGTTTCTAATAATATATAAAAAATATTTATTATATCTAGCTAAAATATTTAGTTCCGCCGCAGCCGGATTTAAACTAAATAATTTAAATTATATTATTTTTTATATATTAATACAGTACTTATATAGTTTTGGAGAAATCTTTTAGCTGAGCTATATACTAAATATTATATTAATAATATAATATTCTCTAATTGCTGCTATTTATAAGATATTATTAATAAAATATATACTAATTATAAATAGTTTAATATAGCTGCTATTACTTTATACGGAATAAATACTAAATAAATATATAAAATACTAATATTACTGCTAATAATAAAAGAATTAGTCTAGAAAATACTTCTAGTAATTTTCTTCTAATTACAAACAATAATATTCTTAATTTAATGGAGAATAAAAAGAATAATAATATTATTATCTAACCAGACAAAGTAGAAGAGCCGGATAATAAAAAAAATTATTTTAGTAAATCTATATATCCGGCCTCGCCGCCAGCGTTTTATTGAAAATAAAAATATTAAAAAAATCCCTGTAATCTTAATTCCGGATAAAATTATTAAAATTAATTAAGATATATATAATTTTATCATTTTTTTTATACTCCAGCTGTACAAAATATTTATATATAATATTCTAAACAAGACTTGCATCTCTTTGTAGTAGTTAAAACTAGTAACTAAAAAGTAAAGCCAAGCAAGTTTAATAGTTTTATATATATATATATATATATGTATACTTGCTTAAAGGTGAATTGATTCTGCCGGCAGAATAACAAGCAAAACCCCATTTGCCCGATGGCGGCAATCGTCCGCCGTAGTATGGGGCCGCTGTTAGTGCTTGGCTATCTTGGGTGCCCCGTTGGAGACAGCTCGCTTGGCTGGTGGGAACTGGATCACTTAACTTTGTAGCACAGTCTTCCATCGTTCGGATTGTCAAACGGTCCTCTCCAGAGACCGTATCATTGTATACCTTCCAACGACTTGACAGCTAGCTGAAAATAGCTATAGTGAGAATAGCAGACCGGTGGTGCTGGATGAGGGCAAAGAGTATACTCCGTAGATAGTGATAGATACACTCGGCTGGAAGCGGAAAGAAAAAAATAGGCAGATCCACGGATGAGCCTTACGTAACCCACGGGATGATCTCTTGCTTCTGCAGGGCTATTTTCAGGAACCCCTCGGGGCCTTGTAGAGTGGATTAACCTGACCGTTATACCTTAATCTTAACCTGGCTATAACCTGGCGGTTAGATTAAGATACAAAAAAATTTTAATTATATAGTTATAGTTAGATTAAGATATAATTATTATTTTAACTATTTATACCTGCCGGTCAGAAAAATTAGATATAATAAATAGATTAATAACTACAGATTAATTAATAATATATATATATTTTTTTATATAAATAATAGAGTGGCTAACGGCCAGGTCAGGTCAGGTTAATTGGAATTTTTATATCTGACTGCCAGGTTATGGCCAGATTAAAGAAATTTTTATACCTAACCGCGGTATAGCTAAAAAAAAAACAGTTAACTATTTTAATTATTCTTAATACTAAGACCTACTTGCTATATCTATTTAGACTTTAATATAATTAAGATATATCTAGATTAAGTAGTTATTAATCTGATCATCTTAACCGTTGTCTAAAAGTATATAAAAACAAGCTTTTAAAATCAGAAAAAAATAATTAAAAAAAGTATTAGTATCTTCTTTATCTCTATTTTAAAGAATTAATTAGAGATTTCTAATAATATTAACAAAATTCAGCTTTTTATAAAATTATAATTCTTATAGTAAAAAATATATATAAAAATATATAATTACAGCTCGGTTTAAGCTGTATATCTTAATTATAATATATAATATTAGAAAAACTGTATATTTACTAATAATCGGACTACTAAGAATAAATATACTATTTTTATTTTATTATTCTTTTTTTTACTTTAGCTTAGATAGTTTATTATATTCTTATTTCTATTTAAAAGAGCTGAATTATCTATATAATAAATTAAACTTAAAAAAAAACCTGTATAATATTATTTATATAGTCTTTTTCAGTAACTGTACTTTTTAATAACTATCTTATTAAATACTAGATATTATAAAAACAGTCTATTATTTTTATTTTTTTAATCCAGTTAATCTCTTTTATTCTTTTTATCTAGTTGATTTTTTTAATCTATTTAATCTTTTTAATTTTAAGCACTCTAGAGACCTGCTATTAATTATACTAATTTTATTTTATTTATTTAGTTTAACCGACTTCTTCGTATAATAATAATATATATTCTAAAGTCTTTTTATATTTTTCTTTTCTTTTTTTTCTCTTTCTATACTTAAAATTCTTGTATCTTAGTACTAAATAGATTAGTTTTTAATTATTTAAACAGCTCTTATAAATACTATATTTTTTATAAAAAACTTTATATAAGTTTTTTTTAGACTTTTTTTATAAATATCAGAACAATCTAACTAATCTGATTAATCTAATTAACTAAAATAAATAAAATGCGGCAGACATTTTAGCTGTATTTAAAATATAATAAATTATATTTATACAAAAGTATATTTTAAAGTAAAATAAACTATTTTTATAGAATTTTCTACTTTTTTCTTTCTATATTTATTATTTATAAAATAGTCTTAGAATTATAAATTAATTACAGTTATCTAGTTTATTTTTAGAAAATACTATTAAGCTTTTTTTTTCTGTTTCTCAGATATTTATAAACTATAATAATATTTAAACTAAGATAAGCTTTTTAAATTAGATTTTTTTTTTTTTTTTTAAATCTTCAGATTACGCGTGTCGCAAAAAATCGAAAGATTATTTTATATTTAACTTATAAAAAAAAGTACTTTACTTTTTAAAATTAATAACAGAAGATAATCTTTTCTAAAGCCTATATATAAGCTTAAAAACTACTATTTTACTTTAATTAAAAAAAGATATTAATAATATAAAATAGTTTTTAAAAAAATATATTATTCTCTAATAAAACTTTTTATATCTATTATATTATCTATTTTTATATCCTACAATACCCGGGAATTAAAAATTTAAAAACTAGTTCTATAAGCTACCATCTTTATAAGAATTATAAAAAAAAAATACTATTAATAGTATTTAAACAAATAATTAGTTAGATATTAAGTAAAAAACTATTATAGATATTTATTTATTTTTTTAATATAAATTTTTTCTAATTATTATTTTTTCTAGACCTTTACAGCCTATAATAAACAGAATTTTTAGAATTAAATCCTATACTTTATAATTATCTGTTGTTTACTATTCCGAATTATTAAGTATATTTAATTTAAATAGATAATTAATTTTATAACTTTATTTTTTTACCGAAAATCAAGTTCTTCTAATCAAGCATAGATTAAAGAATATTTTTTAAAATTATTAAAAAATATATATATACAGCTGTTATTAAAGTTCTTAGATACTAAAAAAATATTAGTTATAGTAAACTGCTGGACTAGTTCTAATTAGAAAATATTTCTTACTTTAATTAAATATTTTTTAATAAAAAATATAAATTATTATAAAGTTCTACTAGGCTTCTAATCGATATCTAAATCTTATACTAGTAAAAATCTAACTATAATTATTTTATTAATTTTATATAAATATAATCTGTTCTATCGGTTGTTAGATATAATAACTAATAATATTAATAATAATAATTTAATATTTAGTATAATTTTATTTAAACTTTGGATTTAGTTTAGCTAAAGTATCTAGCTTTATAATACTTTACTTAACCCCGATCTTATAATAATTATTTAAAGCCAGTATTATATACTCTATCTTACTTATATAATTTAGCTTATAATTAATATTCTTTTACGGAAACTTTAGATTAAGATTTTAAATAATACTATTAAATATATATAAAAAAATTATAATAAAAGTCTTAAAACCTCTTCTAATATTTTAAGAACTCTTAAAAAAATATATTCTAAAAGCTATTTATAAAAAATTAATATAAAAAGCTTTTACTATAATAAAAATTATTTAAATTAGTTTTTTATAGACGGGTTCTAAAAATCTTTTTTTAATAATAACTAATAATACTAATTCTTAATTATAGATTTAGAAGATTATATAATTTATAAATATAAGCTTTTAATACTATAAAAAGTTCTAGTTTATTTAATAACTTAAATTAGACTTGGTTTATTATTTTTTTTTTAATTATAAAACTTACTGGAACTTAATCTATTTTATAATTTACCGGATATTTAATTTTTATTAAGTAATTAACAGTTTTATTCAGTACTATAATTATAGTAATATTAATTGTTTTTATTTTATTATAATTAAATAAAAACAGATAAAATATCTTCTTAAGCTTTTATATTTTTTTTTTATATTATATTTATTTAAGAATAGTAGGCCTACTGTTTATAAGATCTATAATATTTATAATAATCTTTTTAATTATTTAGATTACTTAATTAACCGACTAGTAAAAAAGCAGATATTCTAAAAAAAAAGATTTTTAAAGACTTGTAAAATATATATTAAAAACTTTAAAAATACTACTATTATATCTATTAGATAGAAAACTATATTTATATAATTATAACTATTCTAAATCTAATATTAAAGCTTAAGAAGTTTAAAAAGAATATTTAATTAATTAATAATATTAACTAGTATTTTAAGTATTAAACTGTTTTTAAAAAGATATTCTATTTCTATTATAGTTAGAATCTAATTATTAATATACTATTAATTATCTCTAAATTACTATCAGACCTGAATAAAGTCTTTTATAATATTTTTAAATACTAAAGACTCTTACCGGCAGCCGAAATATTTAAAAAACTTAAAATATATCTAGATATTAAAGATATATAATTTATTAAAATATTTTTAATTAAACTAATATTATTTTAAATATTATAAAATATATTAATATTCTTACTTACTAAAAGTCCCGCTGTAATCAGTTTTCTATTTTTTATTAAATAACTAGAGATTTTTTTTTAGTTACTATTAACAGTATTAGTATTAAATATTTATTTAATAATTTTTAAGATATCTACTATTATCACCAGAATTGTTTTTATTTTAATATAATTAAAATAATAATACTTTAGATATATACTAATTATTTTACTATTAGTAAAAAGTACTAGAATATTCTTAATAATCTTAATCCGAATTTAATTATCTTTATATCTAAGAAGTAAGAAAAGAATAAGATAATTATTATCTTTTATATTAATAAAAATAAGAATATAAATAATCTTAAAAATAATTTAAAAGATAAATTATTATTAGAAATAAAAAAGCTAGCTTTATCTAAATCTTTAAATATTATATATACTTAGATAGAGATAAAAATCCGGTCTTCTTAATTTCTCTGCTATTATAATTATTATTCTGAATAGTATAAAAAATAGTATAATCTTATTAGTTTATTTAATATTAAATTTTATATTTCTTATACTAGATTTTGTAAATATTTTTTTTAAAATATAATATACTTCTTGGGATTATAAAAAAAGAGGTCAAGCAGGTCGAATAAATTAAATAAATTAAATAAATTAAATAAATTAAATAAATCAAACAGATAAGCTAAATCTAAATAATATTATTATACTATAATTAAAAGTATATTATACTTTATATATTATTTATATAAAAGAAATATATATATTACTAATTAATCTGTAGTTATTAATCTATCTACTATATCTAATTTTTCTAACCGGCAGATATAAACAGTTAAAATAATAATTATATCTTTATCTAACTATAACCATACAGTTAAAATTTTTTTGTATCTTAATCTGACCGCCAGGTTATAGTCAGATTAAGATTAAGATATAACAGTCAGGTTAATCCACTCTAATAAATAATATATAAAATATAATATATTTTTAATTATAGTATAGTAATATTCTTTAAATTTAGCTTATTTATTTAATATTATAGTACAGTTTTAATTCTTCTAATTTATTTATTTAATTTATTTAATTTATTTAATTTATTTAATCTGCTTAATCTATTTAATTTATTTAATCTATTTAATCTCTTCTTCTATAGAGTTAAGAGGTATATTATATTTTAAAAAAGATTTTTATAAAATCTAATATAAAAAAAATAATATTTAATATTAGATAAAAATAAGATTATACTATTTTTTATACTATTTAGAACAGTAATTATAATAATAAAAAAATTAAAAAAACCGGATCTCTATTTTTATTTAAGTATATATAATATTTAAAAATTTAAATAAAGCTAGCTCTTCTATTTTTAATAATAATTTATTTTTTAAGTTATCTTTAAAATTATTTATATTCTTATTTTTATTAATATAGAAGATAATAATTATTTTATTTTTTTCTTACTTTTTAGATATAAAAATAATTAAATCCGGATTAAGATTATTAAAAATATTTTAGTATTTTTTATTAATAATAAAACAATTGGTATAAATCTAAAATATTATTATTTTAATTATACTAATATAAAAATAGCTTCGGCAATAATAACAGATACTTTAAAAATTATTAAATAAATATTTAATATTAATATTATTAATAGCAACTAAAAGAAAATCTCTAGTTATCTAATAAAAAATAGAAAATTAATTACAGCAGGACTTTTAGTAAATAAGAATATTAATATATTTTATAATATTTAAAATAATATTAATTTAATTAAAGATATTTTTATAAGTTATATATTTTTAATATCTAAATATATCTTAAGTTTTTTAAATATCTTAACTACTGGTAAGAGTCTTTAGTATTTAAAAATATTATAAAAAATTTTATCCAGGCCTAATAATAATCTGAAAATAGTTAATAATATATTAATAATTAGATTCTAATTATAATAGAAATAGAATATTTTTTTAAAAATAGTTTAATATTTATAATATTAGTTAGTATGATTATCCAGCCAGATATTCTTCTTAAACTTTTTAAACTTTAATATTAGATTTAGAACAGTTATAATTATATAAATATAGTCTTCTATCTGGTAGATATAATAATAATATTTTTAAAATTTTTTATATATATTCTGTAAGTTTTTAAAATTTTTTTTTTAAAATACCCGCTTTCTTACCAGTCAGTTAATTAAGTAATTTAAATAATTAAAAAGATTATTATAAATATTATAGATTTTATAAATAGTAGACCTACTATTCTTAGATAAATAAAATATAAGAAAAAAAGAAATATAAAAACTTAAAAAGATACTTTATTTATTTTTATTTAGTTATAGTAAAGTAAAGATAATTAATATTATTATAATTATAATACTAAACAAAATTCTTAATTACTTAATAAAAATTAAATATTTAATAAATTATAAAATAAATTAAGTTCTAGTAAGTTTTATAGTTAAAAAAAGATAATAAACTAAATTTAATTTAAATTATTAAATAAGCTAAAATTTTTTATAATATTAAAAACTTATATTTATAAATTATATAATTTTTTAAATTTATAATTAAGAATTAGTAAAATTAGCTATTATTAAAAAAAGATCTTTAGAATCTGTTTGTAAAAAACTAATTTAAATAGTTTTTATTATAAATAGTAGAGATATTTTATATTAATTTTTTATAGATAGCTTTTAGAATATATTTTTTTAAAAGTTTTTAAAATATTAGAAGAGGCTTTAAGACTTTTATTATAAATTTTTTATATATATTTAATAGTACTATTTAAAATTTTAATCCGAAGTTTTTATAGAAAAGTATTAACTATAAACTAAATTATATAAGTAAAACAGAGTATATAATACTAGTTTTAAATAATTATTATAAAATTAGAATAGAATAAAATATTATAAAGCTAGATATTTTAACTAAACTAAATTCAGAGTTTAAATAAGATTATACTAAATATTAAACTATTATTATTAGTGTTATTAGTTGTTATATTTAATAACTGATAAAATAGATTATATTTATATAAGATTAATAAAATAATTATAGCTAGATTTTTACTAGTATAAGATTTAGATATCGGTTAAAAGTCTAGTAGAATTTTATAATAATTTATATCTTTTATTAAAAAATATCTAATTAAAATAAAAAATATTTTTTAATTAGAACTAGAGTGGATTAATCTGACTGTTATATCTTAATCTTAACCTGACCATAACCTGGCGGTCAGATTAAAATACAAAAAAATTTTAACCGTACGGTTATAATTAGATTAAAATATAATTATTATTTTAACTGTTTATACCTGCTGGTTAGAAAAATTAAATATAATAGATAGATTGATAACCATAGGTTAATTAATAATATATATATTTTTTTATATAAATAATATATAAAATATAATATATTTTTAATTATAATATAATAATATTCTCTAGATTTAGCTTATCTACTTAATATTATAGTATAGTTCTAATTCTTTCGACTTATCTACTTAATTTATTTAATTTATTTAATTTATTTAATCTATTTAATCTGCTTAATCTATTTAATTTATTTAATCTACTTGACCTCTTTTTTTGTAGAACTAAGGGGTATACTATATTTTAAAAAAAATTTTTATAAAATCTAATATAAAAAAAATAGTATTTAATATTAAATAAACTAATAAGATTATACTACTTTTTATATTATTCAAAACAATAATTATAATAGTAGAAAAATTAAAAAGACCGGGTTTTTATTTCTATCTAAGTATATATAATATTTAAAAACTTAGATAAAGCTAGTTTTTTTATTTTTAATAATAATTTATCTTCTGGATTATCTTTAAGATTTCTTATATTCTTATTTTTATTAATATAAAAAATAATAATTATTTTATTCTTTTTTTACTTCTTAAATATAAAAATAATTAAATCCGGATTAAGATTATTAAAAATATTTTAATACTTTTTACTAATAGTAAAATAATTAGTATATATCTAAAGTATTACTACTTTAATTATATTAGTATAGAGATAGCTCCGGCAAAAATAATAAATATTTTAAGAATTATTAAATAAATATTTAATATTAATACTGTTAGTAGCAACCGAAAGAAAATCTTTAACTATTTAATAAAAAATAAAAAACTAATTATAATAGGACTTTTAGTAAATAAGAATATTAATATATTCTATAATATCTAAAATAATATTAGTTTAATTAAAAATATTTTTATAAACTATATATTTTTAATATCTAAATATATTTTAAGTTTTTAAAATATTTTAGCTACTAGTAAGAGTTTTTAATATTTAAAAATATTATAAAAGATTTTATCTAGGTCTAACAGTAATCTAAAGATAGTTAATAATATATTAATAGCTAGATTTTAATTATAATAAAAATAAAATATTTTTTTAAAAACAGTTTAATATTTATAATACTAGTTAGTATTATTATTCAGCTAGATATTTTTTTTAAATTTCTTAAGCTTTAACATCGGGTTTAAAATAGTTATAATTATATAAATATAGTCTTCTATTTAATAAATATAATAGTAATATTTTTAAAGCTTTTAATATATATTTTATAAGTTTTTAAAAATCTTTTTTTTCTAGAATATCTGTTTTCTTATTAGTCGGTTAATTAAGTAATCTAAATAATTAAAAAAATTATTATAAATATTATAAATTTTATAAACAGTAGGCCTACTATTCTTAAATAAATAGAATATAAAAAAAAAAAATATAAAAACTTAAAAAAATATTTTATCTATTTTTACTTAATTATAGTAGAATAAAGATACTTAATATTATTATAATTATAATACTAAATAAAACTCTTAATTATTTAATAAAAATTAAGTACCCGGTGAATTAAAAAATAGATTAAGTTCTAGTAAGTTTTATAATTAAAAAAAAGATAGTAGACTAAATCTAATTTAAGTTATTAAATAAGCTGGAACTTTTTATAATATTAAAAACTTATATTTATAAATTATATAATCTTCCAAATTTATAATTAAAAATTAGTAAAATTAGCTATTATTAAAAAAAGATCTTTAAGACCTATTTTAAAAAACTAATCTAAATAGTTTTTATTATAGATAATAGGAACTCTCTATATTAGCCTTTTATAAATAACTTTTAGAATATATTTTTTTAAAAGTTTTTAAAATATTAAAAAAGGCTTTAAGACTTTTATTATAAATCTTTTATATATATTTAACAGTACTATTTAAAGCTTTAATCTGAAGTTTTTATAAAAAAATATTAACTATAAGTTAAATTATATAAGTAAAACAAAATATATAATATTAATTTTAAATAATTATTATAAAATTAGAATAAAGTAAAATATTATAAAACTAAATACTCTAACTAAGCTGAGTCTAAAGTTTAGATAAAATTATACTAAATATTAAACTATTATTATTAATATTATTAGTTATTATATCTAACAACTAATAGAATAGATTATATTTATATAAAATTAATAAAATAATTATAACTAGATTTTTATTAGTATAAGATTTAGATACTAGTCGGAAGTCCAGTAAAATTTTATAATAATTTATATTTTTTATTAAAAAATATCTAGTTAAAATAAGAAATATTTTTTGATTAGAACTAGTCCAGTAGTCTATTATAATTAATATTTATTTAGTATCTAAAAACTTTAATAACAGCTATATATATATATTTCTTAATAACTTCAAAAAATATTCTTTAATCTATACTTAATTAAAAGAATTTGATTTTTAGTAAAAAATTTAAAACCATAAGATTAATTATTTATTTAAATTAAATATATTCGATAGTTCGGAATAGTAAATAACAGATAATTATAAAATATAAGACTTAATTCTAAAAATTCTGTTTATTATAGACTGCAGAGGCCTAGAAAAAATAATAATTAAAAAAGATTTATTTTTAAAAAATAAATAAATATCTATAATAGTTTTTTATTTAGTATCTAGCTAATTATTTATTTAGATATTATTAATAATATTTTTTTTTTATAATTTTTATAAAGATAGTAGCTTATAGAACTAGTTTCTAAGTTTTTAATTTCCGAGTATTATAAGATATAAAGATATATAATATAATAAATATAAAAAATTTTATCAGAAAATAATATATTTTTCTAAAAATTATTTTATATTATTAATACCTTTTTTTGACCGAAGTAAAATAGCAGTTTTTAAGCTTATATATAAATTTTAGAAAAGACTATCTTCTGCTATTAATTCTAGAAAATAAAGAGCTTTTTTTTATAAATTAAATATAGAATAATCTTCTGATTCTTTGCGACGCGCGTAATCTGAAGATTTAAAAAAAAAAAAATCTGGTTTAAAAAGCTTATCTTAATTAAAGTATTATTATAGTTTATAAAAATCTAAAAAACAAAAAAAAAGAATTTAATAGTATTTTCTAAAAATAAACTAAATAATTATAATTAACTTATAATTCTAAAACTACTCTATAAATAATAAATATAGAAAAATAAAAATAGAAAATTCTATAAAAATAGTTTGTTTTACTTTAAGATATACTTTTATATAAATATAATTTATTATATTTTAAATACAGCTAAAACACCTGCTGTATTTTATTTATTTTAAAAAATTTAATAAGTAGAAAATTATATCTTAAGTTTAAAGTTATAAAAATCAGATTAATCAGATCAGTCAGATTATTCTTATATTAATAAAAAAGATCTAGAAAAGGCTTTTATAAAATCCTCTAAAAAATATAATATCTAGTATTTAATTAGATAATTATTAGAAAATATAGTTACCAAGAAAAACTATATAAATAGTATTATATAAATATTATAATATAATTCTAATTCTTTTAATTTATTTA
This sequence comes from Aspergillus brunneoviolaceus CBS 621.78, assembly GCF_003184695.1. Taxonomy (NCBI): domain Eukaryota; kingdom Fungi; phylum Ascomycota; class Eurotiomycetes; order Eurotiales; family Aspergillaceae; genus Aspergillus; species Aspergillus brunneoviolaceus. The sequence continues at coordinate 133,176 of NW_020290759.1, read as the reverse complement.
CTTAATCTGTTTAATTTATTTAATCTACTTAATTTATTTAATCTATTTAATTTATTTGATCTATTTGACTTGCTTAATCTGCTTAATTTATTTAATTTATTTAATCTATTTAATCTACTTAATTTATTTAATCTATTTAATCTACTAAATCTACTGTTTTTAACCGCTTATTATATAACTCTAAATCTATTTAAAAATCTTTTTATTTCTAAATCTTTTTATAGCTTTTTAAGCTACATCTTATTTATAAACTTAAAAATAATCTGACTAAGTAGCTAGTTAAAAATAAAAAAATAAGTTATTAAAATATTATCAGTCTGTTATTTATTTTATTATTTTATTTACTATTACTTATATTTACCAGTCTGTAACTTAACAGCGGGTTTTTTTTTAAATTTAATTTATAATATAAATAATTCAGCTCTTTTAGATAAAAAATAAGAATATAATAGACTATCTAAGCTAAAATAAAAAAAAGAATAATAAAACAAAAATAATATATTTATTTTTAGTAATCTAACTAGTAATAAATATATAGTTTTTCGGCTATTATATAATATAACTAAAATATATAATCTAAACCGAGCTGTAGTTATATATATTTATATATATTTTTTATTATAAAAGCAATAGTTTTATAAAAAACTAAATTTTATTAATATTACTAAGATTTTCTGATTAATTCTTTTAGATAAAGATAAAAAAGATACTAATATTTTTTTTAATTATTATTTTCTAATTTAAAAAGCTTATTTCTATATACTTTTAAATAATAGTTAAGATAATTAGATTAATAACTGCTTAATCTAGATATATCTTAACCGTATTAAAGTCTAAATAGATATAATAAAAAAATCTTAGTATTAAGAATAGTTAAAATAATTAACCGCCTATTTTTTAGCTATACTATAATTAGATATAAAAATTTTCTTAATCTAGTTATAACCTGGCGGTCAGGTATAAAAATTCTAATTAACCTAACCTGACCTGGCTGTTAGCCACTCTAATTAGAACTAGTTTAGTAGTTTACTATAATTAATATTTGTTTAATATTTAAAAATTTTAATAACAGCTGTATATATATATTTTTTAATAATTTTAAAAAATATTCTTTAATCTGTATTTTATTAGAAGAATTTAATTTTTAGTAAAAAAATAAAACTGTAAGATTAATTATTTATTTAAATTAAATATATTTAATAGTTCGGAATAATAGGCGATAAATAATTATAAAATATAAAATTTAAGTCTAAAAAATTTTTTTATTATAGGCTGCAGAGGCCTAAAAAAAGTAATAATTAAAAAAGATTTATTTTTAAAAAATAAGTAAATATTTAGAATAGCTTTTTATTTAGTATCTAACTAATTATTTACTTAGATATTATTAATAATATTTTTTTTTATAATTTTTATAAAAATAGTAGCTTATAGAACTAGTTTCTAAATTTTTAATTCCCGGGTATTATAAAATATAAACATATATAGTATAGTAGATATAAGAGATTTTATTAAAAAATAATATATTTTTTTAAAAATTATTTTATATTATTAATATCTTTTTTTAACTAAAATAAAATAGCGGTTTTTAAGCTTATATATAGATTTTAAAAAAGATTATCTTCTACTATTAATTTTAAAAAATAGAAAGCTTTTTTTATAAGTTAAATATAAAATAATCTTTTGATTTTTCGCGACGCGCGTAATCTAAAGATTTAAAAAAAAATCTAGTTTAAAAAGTTTATTTTAGTTAAAATATTATTATAGTTTATAAAAATCTAAAAAATAGAAAAAGAAAACTTGATAATATTCTTTAAAAATAAGCTAGATAACTATAATTAACTTATAATTCTAAGACTACTTTATAAATAATAGATATAGAAAGATAAAAATAGAAAATTTTATAAAAATAGTTTATTTTATTTTAAAATATATTTTTATATAAATATAATCTATTATATTTTAAATATAATTAAAGCGCCTGCTGTATCTTATTTATTTTAAAAAATCTAATAAACAGAAAATTATATCTTAAGTCTAGAGTTATAAAAATTAGATTAATTAGATTAGTTAGATTATTTTTATATTAATAAAAAAATCTAAAAAAGGCTTTTATAAAACTTTTTAAAAAATATAATATCTAATATTTAATTAGATAATTATTAGAAAGTATAGTTGCCGAGAAAGATTATATAAATAGTATTATATAAATATTATAATATAGTTTTAATTTTTCCGACTTATCTGCTTAATTTATTTAATCTATTTAATTTATTTAATTTATTTAATCTATTTAATTTATTCGATTTATTTAACTTGCTTAATTTATTTAATTTATTTAATTTATTTAATCTGCTTAATCTGCTTAATTTATTTAATTTATTTAATCTACTAAATCTGCTGCCTCTAACTATTTATTATATAATTCTAAATCTATTTAAAAATTTTTTTATTTTTAAATTTTTTTATAATTCTTTAAGCTATATCTTATTTATAAATCTAAAAATAATCTAATTAAGTAGCTAGTTAAAAATAAAAAAATAAGTTATTAAAATACTACTAGTTTATTATTTATTTTATTATTTTATTTATTATTATCTGTATCTGCCAGCCCGCAATTTAACAGCAGGTTTTTTTTTAAGTTTAATTTATAATACAGATAATTTAGCTTTTTTAAATAAAAAATAAGAATATAATAGACTATTTAAGCTGAAGTAAAAAAAAGAATAATAAAATAAAAATAATATATTTATTTTTAATAGTCTAACTAGTAATAAATATATAGTTTTTTAGTTATTATATAATATAACTAAAATATATAGTTTAAACTAAGTAATAATTATATATATTTATATATATTTCTTATTATAAAAGTAACAGTTTTATAAAAAGCTGAATTTTATTAATATTATTAGAATTTTTTAATTAATTTTTTTAGATAAAGATAGAAAAGATATTAATACTTTTTTTAATTATTATTTTTTAATTTAAAAAACTCGTTTCTATATATTTTTAGATAATAATTAAAATAGTCAGATTAATAACCGCTTAATCTAGATATATTTTAATTATATTAGAGCCTAAATAGATATAGTAAAAGAATCTTAATATTAAAAATAGTTAAAATAATTAATTACCCGTTTTTTAGCTATACCGCGGTTAGATATAAAAATTTTCTTAACCTGGCTATAACCTGGCGGTCAGGTATAAAAATTCTAATTAACCTGACCTGACCTGGCCGTTAGCCACTCTAAATATATCCGACAAGTAACTGTACTATTTTTATAATAAAGAATTATGCTTCTTCTGTTAGTATATAAGAAGTAATAAATATTACTGGATTCTCGGGAATTATAAAACTTAAAAAAGTATTCTATACTTTAAGACTAATAACTGTATAGTACAGCAGATAGACAGTAGATAATAGAAAGGGAATTTAAAAAGACCAACCGGTAAGATTATGGTCAACGGTCTAGCAATAATTAGAATATATAAAAGTAATCTAATTTGGAGATACAGTCTTTTAAGTACTAACCTAGCCAGCTATAAAGCAGAAGCCTTATTTACTGTATTTATTAGTCGGTGACTTTTGTGGCTCACCCATCAGTTTGTTGCATACTTTAAGAATAGACTATATTTTTACCAGCAGAATAATAATAGTTCTTTTTCTAGATACTCGATAAAGCTTCGGTATAACTGCTTAGTTAGTATATAAAAAATAAAAGAATATAAAGCAACTAGATTCAGATCTAATATTATTATTAATTAATATTTTTTAAGAACTTAGTATTTCAGCTGTCTAATATAAACTTAAACTGTAAATATTTTTTATATAAATAGCTGGCAATTTATACAGTAAATCTAAAATAAAAAGACCGGGAATAGAAGTCTTTTAAATATTACAAATATATAGAATATGGATTCTGGAATCTTCTGGTATAGTTCGGCTTTATATCCTACCCAGGCAGGTACTAACCTAAAGTGCTCGTCTATTAAGGTACGGTACCGGATGGGCGCTTTGTTAAGGTACGTTACCGAACGGGCGCTTTTTTGTCCCATCGGTATTGTATATCTAAAATTAAAAAAAAAAAATTAAAAATTATCTCAAGAACAAACCAAGTATTACTATACGATACTTATATTTTTTCTATTATTATTTATATAATAAATTATCAAAAATATTAAAATAAAAAAGAAACTATATTTATAATATTTTGTATTATTATTTTAATAAAAAGTATAATATATTAATGAAAAGAACTAAATCATAAGTAAAGGGCTTATAATCTAAGAAGTATAAAGAGGGAATAGATTCTTACCATCTAAATTATTTAAGAAAGGCTATCGGAGGCGGTGAGCTGCCCAGCTAATCAGGAGGCCGTGCCTCCACATCATCTCTTCCCATGCCATCCCTAGATATGGACTCTCGACGCACCTCTCAAGCTTACGACCTCGCTAAACACCAACAACTCCAGCTTGATCCACAGGCAGACCCTTGACTATGGCTGGAGTCAAATCCAATCATCGCATTGTGGCGCCAGGGATTCCAGAGATGAACATAAATGTTCCTGACACTAGATCGGAAATTGACTAGCGCAGTCGGGCATGCCGAAGCGTCCCTGATCGGATGTGTGAGTGATCTGGTCGACTAAAAGCTCAGAGAAAATTAGGATAGTTTAAATAACCGCAATTTCCTATTTTCAATATACTTCCATCCCACCCAAGCACTTGTTATCCTCTTTCATTGCTGAATTTCACAAGATCCCTGCCGCTCACAATCTTTCCCTCATCCCTTCAGAATGTACTTTAAGCAGCTCCAGTCTTTCCTTGCAATCCTAGTTGTCGCGACCACGACTCAAGCAGAAGTTACTTCGGCATCCTCATGCATCCCCAACATCAACAACCAGACGTTCGCCCTCTTTAGTCACGCCCCGATTACGTTCAGCCGTAAGATTGCCAGCATCGGCGCCTGCGAGCAATGGTGTAGCGAAACCGATGACTGTCAAGCCTGGCTCTACCTGGAATATGCCTCCCAGTGTGATTTGCATCGTGCCACTGCTCTTGCCACGTCTCCAAATGAGCTGTTTGCGTATGGCGGATGTGCACCCGCCCCACGAAATCTCCCGGCGATGAATACTGCCAGCAGTGCAGTGCCTGCATCCGTTGCCTCGCCCTCTTCTATGTTCAGTCATTCTGGTGTCTCCAGAAGCGCCATTGCAGTCTTTCCGAGTGCCTCTGTACGACTACCTCCTTCCCTTTACCCCCTTTTCTTGTACCCCTCCCAGGGCGGCAATTTAGATTCGCAGCTGACAGACGTGATTTGCCTTAGGCCGCACACAAGCGGGCTGTGGGTCATTATGGCAGCTCCGGTCATGGTCATTTTGATCGCCATAGTCCATTTCACCACAGGAATTCATAGAGAAACTAGCTTGGTGGCTTACCGCGGACATGGTGGGGCGAGCGGTGATGGCCAGGGTCTTTGTGATTGTCTGTGTACCTTAGCGTTTCCTGCAAGTGATACACAGCGTATTAGGGCAATATATTTTCGGACTTGGCCGTTATGCACTAACCAGGAAGCTCAAGTGGGACTCCCACCGAGTTACCAAAAAAGGGAACCGACAGGAAAAGGTAAAACAAAATAGAAGAAGGTCTAGGCGTGCTCCGGAACAGCATGCCTCGTCCCTCCCAGAAGCGGATTTGTTTCTCCCTCGCTTACTCTCACTCCCTCACCACCACCAACTACTCTCCTTCTCCCCAACAGCCCCAAGACAGCTAAGCCCCCCTGAACTACTGCAAACATCCCCGTGCCTCCGGCTGGCCAACCCACCCGGACAAACCAAGCAATGGACCGGAACGGCGTCAGGACATTATCCTCCCTGCTCGCGAATCTCACTCGGAACAGCCATGACACAGCTAGCATCGCTAATACTACCGCTTGAAGAGTCCAGTCCCGGACCCTTACCACGCCCCAATCCAGCGACAGCGAGCGGAGTTGAATGGCTTGGGGAATTATTGAGCACATACTAAGAAGAATGGCTATGGGATTGAGGAGGTAGAAATGGAACCCCGCAAATATCGCCACGCCGAAGTCGATTTGACGTTCATCAGGTTCATGGAACATGGAGGGGAAGAGGGCGTCTATGAGAACCGGGATGACGGAGATGAGGGTGAATGCCGCGTACAGGACGGCGATGAGAATGCGTGCCTGACTGGGAAGGGATAGTGGGGAGGGGAATAGGTGAGACATAGAATGAAGCTTGGGCCATTCTCGGTTAGTGTTCATCTTGGGGTTCGATTCGGAGGAGCCCGGAGTCTGCGGGCCGCTTGGAAAAGAGGATTGATCTTACAGGAGCTAGAGCAGGACCCAATCGAAACCCAGCTGCACCAGATTCAGACAGTCCCCTATTGTTCTCGGATTGTGGGCGAAAAAGCCTGGCGGATCGGCGCCGGCGATGGTGGAGTTGACGGCTGTTAAGAACCCGACTGTGAAACGTTCGGTGGCACTGAGAAGATTGAAAAATACGTAGGGGAGGGACAGGCCGGTGCTCATCTTCTGGGCCCAGATGCGCCAGAGTTGAGGCAAAGACACTGTGATCTCGAGACCGAGGAGGACTCTGTCGGGGGTGGAGACTCAGTAGGGTTACAGTAGCCGCATGGTCTGATACTTACACGCGAAGCAAGTTAGGGCAGGAACGGAACATTGTTCTCAAGTGTTCTCCCCACTTTTCCTTGGAGCAAACAAAGAGGAGCTCTGGGGATGAAACATTTATTCGAAGATTTGAGTGATTTAAGTAGAGGGGAATTGTGAGTCCTTTAGTCAAATTGTTGAGGGAAGGAAGGGGGGCGCTGCACGCGCGGCAGAATCAGGGGGAGGGAGGGGAAATCTCTCTAGCATACAAAAGCACGAGCTACGGAGTACCTACCTAGTAAGGTACTGATCCATCTATATCCGCGAATGAGTCACCCTATTGGTGGATAGTGGAAAGTGAGCGTAAGCTGTCAGTAAGGTGGGGTTTTGTAGTAACCGTTTACAACCTTACCGCCTGCCATATAAGGCTGTTCTGCTGCCCTCCGCACGGGCTCTCGCACCCCATCAAAATGGGCCAATGGTCCCCCCCCCCCGCTCACCCTTGTACTACTTAAGTCACAGACAATTCCCTGCAGCTCAAGAGTTGAACCCCCTACTTTTTAGCCCAAACTCTTCCGCCTTCGATTTCGAAAATAACCGAGGTTGATTCCAAATGGATACGTACATAAGATGGAAGGAAAACAATAGGCTGTACGTTTATTACGACTATTGTGAAGACACCGCCGGTGCTAAGAAGCGTTTTGCACAGGCCCGACACCCCACCATTAGTTCTCGAGTTAGATGGTAGCCCGACACTCTGGACAGAGGGCAAAATACCAACCTACTCATTCACGATCACTTTGCGCAGGGTCTTAGACGATCAACAGTTCTGGTTTCGCTGGGAATCTTCCATAGATCCCCGTAAGGAAGAATATATTCTAATATCTCACGATCCAGACAGCGGCAATATCGAGAAGGTCGGAATTGAAGATCACTCGAGATATTTACCATTGTTACCAACAATTCATCAGTTCCCTGATGAACCGGCATCATTCTATGTTGAAGAGGCTAAGAAAACCTGGGACCGCAGTACAATAAGTATGCGAACGAGCTTACCTGAGACCTGGGCTAGGCTTGTAGAACCGGGGCGCACCTATACCCTTCTCTGGACGGGCAAAGAGATTACATACTGGGATTGGGGTACGCCACAGCAGAAGAAGGAAACCGAAAAAAAATGGCCCCCAATTTTAGTTCCGGGCGGCGCACATCTCACCTTCACTGTGCGAGAAGGGAGGAAACCGCAAATTCCCTCCCCTCCGACACCACCACCAATCAGTCCAAGTAATAGGGTGTAAGCTCTCCAACTCCAATAGAAAGGTATTCAGAAAGATATTCAACGGCTAATTTCAAGACAGGCCTGGTGCACCAGTCCTAAGTCTGGAGTTGAGCTGCAGCTCTACAATGTCTGTTTACGGGGATTTGAACATATCTACGCGGGTCATATACCACAGTCCATCATCCGACAATGAGAGCTCTCAACCGATCACTTTCCACACCTGGGCGTTTAACCCGTTCGACGCCTTTCGCGTCTATCGCCGTCTCTGTCCCAATCAGTCTGACCTGAAGACTGAGAACGAATGGGAGAGATTCGAGAACGATCGGTTACCACATGTGTTTTGGGATAACCCTGACAGAGAGCTCAACGTGGCGGAAAGCGAAGAAGGTCGGTTTGTGACGCTCTATCCCGGGGAATCCTGGTACAATTCTTGGTCTTTCGATCTGCCCGACGACCTTCAGCCTGGCGAGCAGCTCCGATACCAATTCAAAGGAAATACTCTGGACTGGTGGGATTGGGGTACGGCCGAGGATCACGCGCAAACCATTGTCACGCTACCTGGCTCGGGGATCGAGCCAATTTCGCACCCGAAGGACAATAACAACCGACCAAAAGTCGTCATACCAGCTTCTAATGTTGTGGAGTGGACGATGAGTAGCGACTGAATGGTGTTTCGTTGTCCGGGGACGTCCCTCACTGCTACGATTCCTAACTACTCCGTAGATTACTGCTATTACAATAACAGGACCCTTGAACCGGTTCACTATCTCGTGACGAGCTTTCGTTCTACCCGCCAAGCAACATGATATCTTCTATGGGCTTTAGTGAGAGTACTAATAGTTGAATGGAGCACTTTGTAATTTCCGCAGGTACGCAACTCGGCTCCGCCGACGCTAAGCTTCGCGACTATTGGTGCGAGTAAGTAGCCCGCCAATGCACCGCTAGGTCCGCCATAATACCCAGGGAGGAGGCTATGTCTCCGGTAAGTAGGGCGAGAGTCACCACTCCAGTAGGCCGCATGATCTAAACCTTAGCGCAGTAACTAAGAATTCGACTAACGATCTGTTAGGCAGAATACTAAACTACTCGTAAGATTGCTTAGTGTATTCTTGCTTTCCCTCAAAGCGTCTTCTTGGCATTCAGATCTATAATTCGGCTCTAGTTTTTGATGGTCTATCCGTTATTTTAGAGTACTGAACATTGAATGAAATTAGGTGCTAAGATGCTGGAATAACAGCAGAGATGGAACAAGGTACTGAAATATAAATTTGGATTGCCCACCGAGACTGAATCCTGAATATTATTCCAGAGAGACAGAGCAGTGCCACTGACCTTCCTTTACATCCTACGTACTCTCATGCTGGAGATCATGTCTTACTGGTAGCCAGGATCCTCCAAACCATCACTCATTTACAGTCTCGTTTTTACCTTTCTTTCTTTTGTTTTCTTTCCTTTTCTCCCTCTCTCTTTTCCGCATTCTGGCCCGAGTGTGATGTTACACTTGTTTAGTTCATGTCTCGCTATGCGGCCGACATTTCTTCTTGCTCTGGCCTTATGGCTCACCACCTCCCATGTACACGCTGCCGCGGTCTTCGCTCATTTCATGGTCAGTAAGAGACATACCAGTCCCGATTGTGACATAACTGACCAGACGAGCTCTTTGTATTAGGTCGGAAATGTTCCAGCTTGGACAGTAGACGATTGGCGGCACGACATCCAACTTGCGCAGGCGGCACATATCGATGCCTTCGCTTTGAATATCGCTAATGGATGGTTTGCCAACGAAGACACACTTGCTGTGGCCTTCGAAGCCGCGGCTACTGATGGCTTTAAGCTCTTCTTTTCTTTTGACTACGCAGGAAATGGCTCATGGGCGGAGGCTGATGTTATTTCCCTGATCAAAAAGTATAAGCTTCATGGAGGGTATTATACCACAGAGAAGAACGGAGCACCCCTCGTGTCCACTTTCGAGGGGCCCGACAGTGCCGCGGATTGGGCCAATATCAGGGATGAGACTGGCTGCTTTTTTGTCCCGGACTGGTCTTCAGTAGGTGCTATCCCGGCATCAGAGGAGGCTGATGGTGTTGTGGACGGACTATTCAGTATGTAGGGCTCCTGGCCTCTTTTGCAAACACACTGACAGGGTCTTGATAGGCTGGGCTTCGTGGCCCTGGGGCAATCTCAACATGACGACGTTCGTGGATGCATCTTATATAGAGACATTGAACAGCAGCTCAAAGCCCTATATGATGCCTGTCTCTCCCTGGTTCTATACTAACATGCCGGGGTACGACAAAAATTGGATGTGGCGAGGAGATGATACTTGGTATCAACGTTGGGTTCAAATCTGGTATCTACAGCCCGAATTTGTCGAAATCATCAGCTGGAATGATTTCGGGGAGTCACATTATATTGGGCCCTTGGATAATCGGTCGTATAGCCCTTTTACCACAGGTAGGGCTCCTTTCAATTACGTTGAGCATATGCCCCATGACGGATGGCGTGAGCTATTGCCCTTCATGATTGATACCTACAAGAATGGTCGCGCGCTCGTGACTGAAGAGAAGATCGTGATGTGGCACCGCACGTCCTTGGTGGATGACTGTGATCGAGATGATACAACTGCGAACACAGCCTCGCAGTTACAGGCTGAGTTTTTGCCCAATGAGGTAGCCCAGGACCGCCTCTTCTTTACTGCCTTGCTGGCTAGCAATGCAGATGTTGTCGTGGAGTATAATAATCCTAGCAGTACTGTCACAGCGGGCTGGGACTTCCTGCCTCCGGGACCGAAGGGCTTTGGAGGCCCAGGTCTATACCATGGAAGCGTGTCTTTGGAACATGCAGCAGAAGTGAACCTGAGAATTGTCCGCGACTCAGTTACCAAACTGACTCTGTCGTCAGGTCAGAGTATTTCCGCGGACAATTGTAACCAGGGCAGGACCAACTTTAATGCTTATGTGGCGGCGAGCGAAGCCATTGAAGTTGAACACGTCTATGCAACTTTTAATCTCACTGAGTTGAGTTGCATTGCTGGGTACAGTGCGGATGCGTTCACTGAGCTGTGCGAGTTTACTTGCGCTTGGGGATATGTGAGAAGGACCCCTCTTTTTATCTTCAGGCTTTCCTTTCCTTTCTTGCCATGAGCTGACTTGGATCACTTGCCAGTGTCCCGTAGGCGCTTGTGTGTGTACAAACCTAGGCGTCATCCAGACCCTACCCAACGCCACTGGCCAGGTTGGCTATCCGGCGAATGGCGACGCAAACTACGCCGGGCTCTGCACATTTGCCTGTAACTTGGGATTCTGTCCCTCCAAGTACTGTGCAGCTACTCTCCAAGCCTCATATATCCCCACGGTCTCTCCGTTCACCCCGAACGCTTGCGTGGCAGGAATGGGCGAGGGCAGCTTCGCAGGCTTGTGTAGCTACGCTTGTGCTTTTGGATTCTGCCCTGAGAATCATTGTACATGTACCAAAACGGGGGCGCTGGCTCCATCTCCCGTCGTGGTCAATACCACTGGCGTCTCCTTGATTGGAGATGACTCCGATCTGTGCAATTTCGCTTGCCTGCGTGGCTATTGCCCCGAAGGCGCCTGCGCCCGGGCCGCGGCCTTCTACCCGGATACCTCCTGCAGCGACGCCCAGAAGGCCATGATCCAGACTGAGATCAACCACGCCATCACCATCGCCAGCTATGCTGCCGAGAATTTCCAGAATGGAGATTACTATACCCACTTCTTTGCCGAGAAAGTCCGCACTGCTGACTTTCCCGCGCACGCGGAGGCAGTTTACCGACGCGTGGCGGCCGTCCTCGATGGCACGGCTCCTTATGGCCTCAAGCTCACCTGCAATTTTGCACATCCAGAGTGTTATAGAAGTGTTGCTCATACCAAGGACTCGGCGAGGAGCTTGAACTTTTGTGCTGGGTTCTTTGCGAACTCGAATGATCCAGATAGTAACGGAAATGTCATCCTTGCCACCGATGACCGTCTCCAGCACTGCCCTACCTTGAATCTTCGGAAGGTCAACCGCAGCCGCGCTGCTACTATTATCCACGAACTCACCCATACGTCTTTCGTTATGAATGGAGTGAATGGGGGCGAAAAGTATGTATCTGCTATCCTTTTCACCTGCCCTACGCCTCGTTCCCTTACCATGTTTTAGGTCAAAAGACTACGCATATGGAATCCTTGGCTGCACTGAATTGGCCCAAGGGAGACTAGATCGTTCATGTACAGCTTGGTACCGGAGTAAGCCAAGTGTCATTCTCTGTCCTAACACCGACGGGAAGGAGAGTGTATGCGATGCAGATCGAAGTGCATGGAATGCCGAGTCATGGCAAAGCGTCGCGAGCGGCGTCTACTTCAGTGCGCAGTGCCAACGCGCAATTGAAATTAGCAACGACGTCCCAGTAGTGTCGGTTACGAGCGATGAAGACGGAGACATAACCGTGCCGATTTCGACCACCAGGAGAAGAGATACAAACTGCCCCGCATACGATGACTACTTCATCTGGGACGAGGATGAACAGCCGGTGAGCGTCAAGGGATATGTACACTTTGGGGATTCCTTCGCGGCTGGCATGGGCACGGGATCGACCTCGTGGGATGAGTGTCGTGTTGGCTCCAACAATTACGGGAAACTTCTCTACAACTATCTGAATGATTCCAGCATACCTTTTGCGAATTATGCGTGCTCGGGAGACACCACGACCGGACTAGCTAACCAAGTCAAAAAGTGGAAAGACACCTCCTCATTTAATCTCGCCACATTAACATTGGGAGGAAATGACGTGGGATTTAGTGATATTATCCGCAACTGCATAACCTGGGAGTTACCCTGGGGCTATACGGCGATGTTCCAAGCCCGGTGTGAGGAAGTAAAGGACAAGGCTAGGTCCATTCTAAGCGATACGAGCTCATCCGGAATGAGAAACAAGCTCAAGGAAGCTTACCTCAGTATTCTCAGCGCCTCCCTCAATGATGACTTCATGCTCTATGTCACTGGTTATGTCGGTTTCTTCAATTACGACACCACCATCTGTGACCTCTCCACGTTCAACTACTGGTGGCCGTCATATAAGCCTCTTCTCCCAATATGGGATGATGTGGCCTTCCTCCAAACTGCCGTGCGAAAAGAATTGGACGACCTAGTGGACCAGATGAATCAAGTGATCCAGCAGGCAATCAAAGATGCAAACTCGGCATATGGCTCTACTGGCGTGACATACGTCAATATGCAGCCCTCCTTCGACACGCATCGGTTTTGTGAAGAAGGTGTCTATGAACCCAGTCCGAATCGGGGAGAGACGTTTTTCTTCCTCAGTGGGTGGGATGATTATCCACACGAGCACGACGAGCTGGTCCGCACCCCTTCCTCTCCTTTCGCATGATGGACTGATCATGACAGCTAATATGTATAATGTAGGTCACTGTTGAGGCCGAGACTGCCGCCGTTGAAGCGGCCGAGGTGGTTCAGATGATGTCTTTGGGCAGCATTCCCATCCCCGACGCTGTGACCTGCAATACCACCCTGGGAACCGACCCCGATCCTTATGCTGTGGTGATGTGTGACGCGTCCCTTTCTGTTTCCATGGATCCGAATGGCAAAGTAGCTCAGCTTCTCGCACAGGCCAATACCGACATTTCCAGTAGGAACTACAGCAGCACCGCTATCAAATGGTGGTTACCGACTCGCCAAATCAAGACCTTCCATCCACGCTCCGACGGGATGTTTGCCTTCCGCGATGCCGTCTGGACCGCAATCGAAGCTAATACCTAAACTGGTTTTCCTTTTCCTTTTTTTTTTTTTTGATCGAGAGTATTGTCTTGGGATTGTCTGAGTTTGGCGACTTGATTATTCCTGGAGAGAGAGTCAGCTCTATTAAAAGCGATGTTATCTTTTCAGCCACTCTCAGGCATAAAAGAAAGGTATTGCTGCTGCTAATTTAATTGAATATAAAACTCATTTTTCAATAGAGACATGATTCTATTCTAATGAGAGTAGCTAAAGGTTAAGAAAGAGGTTAATAACAAAGCTCTCAAAACTTGTATATAAATTAGTTAGTACAAACAGAATAATTCAGATTTAGGCTGTAATCTAGATGGGATCCTTTACAGTATTGCTTAAAGTTTCCACCTTATTGTCTACAGATATACTGTATCTCCATTTACCTAGACACCTGAAAACTTTTACCCCCCAGTTACTTTGAAATACTGCAGCATTTTACAGCAGCTAGAATACTAAGCAAATATATCTATATAGTCTCATAACATACACAGAAGATTTTAGTCCGCGTGTTTTAAAGAAGATTCTATAATAGTATTGTTATAGGCACAAACCTCCTAGTACAAATCAGGCACAGAAATTATTTATCAAGGATATTTTACATAATGCCTCTGTAAAGTTCGTCTTGTGAGGGACATAGCCACATTAGGGCCGACCGAAAAATAAGGTCTAGCTATAAGATAGACAAACATATAAAATTACCCTTTCAAGCTTAAGCCTTCTGGCAAGCTGGTGTTATAGCAATTACCGTCACGAAACCAGTGCATAGAAGCCCACACTTGTGTACTGGAAATAGCGGACAGATTAAATCCAATGTGGGGCACGCCCTTCGGGAATGCGGCAAGTGCAAGAAGGCCTAATACTGTTTATAAGGTCAGATCCCACATTCATCTTTTTATTGTATCAGGCTGAGTCTCACAGCTTTGCTTTGGAACAGAATTGTCAGCATGATTACTGGCAGGAACAAAAGCATTCTTGCGTTCGTCCACAGGCCCGCCGCTGTCAGAATGTTTTAGGATGTCGATTAAGTTTTGAGTTCTCGTCACAAAAAAGTCTGGAAAGTCCTAATATGTGCCTTCCCGCAAAGTGCTTTTGGCTGCTAGCTTTTCTTCAAAGTAAGGGAAAAAATGAGGGACATGTTCTCGTGCTATTTGCTTTTACTACCATGGCTTACAATGTTATATGGGTTTCATTGCATATGTGTATTTCTACGGCTTTGTTTCTATGTATATGTACACCTGTCGGCTCGTCAGTAAGCTCCCTAATATTGATAAAATTCTCGACTGCGATATTCGCAACGTAGGACCAAGCACGTTTTGGTACTCAGAGTCAGACAGCAAAGAAAGGATTACTAGCCCGGACATATAAATAAGAAATAGGACTTCTTGAATGCAGAGCAATTTTCGAGGCGGACAGTACTGTATAAACTCAATAGCAATAATTGAATGATTTGGTTCAATATCTTCTACCATCCAAGTATAATCAATTGTCATGAATTAGGAGCATGATGCAATCTTAGACATGTTCGCATCAACTTCTGTTTTATAACTGATAAATAACAGTACGTATATGCATGGCACCACCTCTTACAGTTCCTTATCACAGCTCGCCTGCTCCACTCCAAAGCACCAGTTCCAGTTTGTCTCCCAGTTAGTTCCAAACCCATTGACCTCCGCTTCCATGGCCCACTGGCCACTTAAATCTCCATTCACCCACTCGTTAAAGGAGAATCCCGCGAAGGTAGCGTAGTTGACAAGGTTAAGAAAGAGAGTCATGGCCGCTGAGCTGCTACTGGATCCGGAGCTCGGCGAATCCAGAAACACCTGCGCCTGCTCTACCGTCATCACGGCTCCCCTTGAATTGCACTGCACCTTGACGCCGCCGCTGCCGACATGAGTAAAGGCCGTGTCAATAGCTCCGCGGCGTTGGAATGACGAGCTGCTGCTGCCGACGGGGGCCAGATGACCGATATGGTAGTGGGAGCCGTTAGTGGCCACCAGGAGCGGCACATGGTTCGCGCGCGTGTTCTGATAGACGAAGCTAAGCGGCATACTGGCGTTGTGCAGAGCCCGGATCGTTACCGCCGCCGCCTCCCCCTCTTCACCCCGGCGCACCACCGTCTGCGGCAGGTGCGTTCCGTTCAGCGGGATCCCTTCGTAGTAGACATCCGAGATCACGACGCCGTCGCCCAGCTGACGGAAGTAGTCGTCAAGGTAGGCAAAATCCTCGTGCCCTCCCTGCTCGCGTTTGGAGGTCCAATAGCCGACCTGCTGGTAGTTATTGACAGCCATACCGAACTGAACGGCCGCCGAGACCACCGACTCCGCGCAGGTCATGGCATCTTCAGTGTCACCAGATTTCCCGGCGGGGACGCATTCGCGGATCGTATCAATCAGATGGATGGTTCCCAGGCCGGCGGACACAATCACCCCATTGCCGGGCGTGCCGTACTTGGTTGTTAGCACGCTCGCCCCGATGGTGCCGACCAGGGTCCATGCTTTCGGGATGTCGATGGCGGAGCTGACATCGCTCAGTACGGTGCAGATGCACAATGTGCCGTAGGGGTGGAATTTCATCTTGCAGGATATGCACGGGTAGGATATTGAGGATGACGGTGATAAAATAGGTCATGAGAGGTAGAGAGGCAGGAAGAGGGCATCGGGGTGTCGAATTTATAGTCCGTTTTGGGCAGACTCTGCTTCTATAATCAATACCAAGCAGTGCCAGCCCTATGGTTGAAGCTGAGTGGAGATCGCAAGCCGATGCAATGTGATATATTTTAGCAACCAAGGAGAATTCTACAGGGTAGGTTTCAGAAACTGACAGGTTAGCGTCTGTACGACAATGCTAGTTGAAGTACTCCCTAATATTAGCCGACAATCACTAGTCGAGATGGCCCTTCTAGCGTAAGCACGAAGTAATACGTGCTCAACCGAAGGCATACGTTAGGGCTTTAACGGCATGAAATCAAGTGCCAATGCCCCCCAGACCCTTAATCTCTATCATCTAAAGCTGTAGCCAATGATGCCTAATTGTATATAACATGAAGATAATGCAACGAGCGTCGATTTCTATCCGATCCTAGAAGCTGGAGTAATAGCCATATCCCCGTATTCATTGCACGTATCACACAATACTGGTAGAGTTCGTACGGAGCCGAGAAGATCTATCATAGCCGAACAGAGCTGTGAGGTCAACCAGCTGATTTGCCAAGTTTCAGACCTGGCTCCTTTTCCTCCCCTCCCCGGGTCCACCTACACTCAACTTTGTTGCTCCCAGAGGCTTGTTTTATTATTCAAATGAGAACCTATCCCTCAACCCACCACCCAGATCCTTACTACTCAACCAAGCGCACCCAGAAAATTCCCTCCGACCTGTACGACATCTCAATGGTCACCTCACCGCTGCTGCTGCCTCCCTCACTCGCCTCTCTGGCAAATCTGGAGGCAATTCTCACATTCTTGACGCCCTCACCTGCATGGACCCCTTTCTGGTATAGCCTGTACGACGGCGGGGGTGCCGTGGCCCTGTTGTGGGTCCAGATCTATCTTCTCAGCCCGCGGCGCACCGAGATCGCATTCGAGCTGGCCGGCTTAATCACCATCCATCTCACTCGGATCCTGACAGTGGCCTGGTTCGCTTGCTACCGGAATGATGATGGGTGGACTGAGGCGGCGGTGACCCGGTGTCTGGGAATGGTTATCGTGCTGGGGTTGGATTGGATTACGATTCGTCGAATTTATTGGCGGCAGCCTGCTCAGGAAAGGAGATCTGGTATGCTTCCCTCCCTCTGTGTACAAACCGAAAGCCCTTTGGTTGCAGTGAGGTCTGAGATGCTTAATTTCATGGTATTGATGTTGCATTGATCAGATACGCTCCGGTCCGTTGGAGAGCATAAGTAGAGATTGAATCTCTAGCAACTTGGCAGATGGGGTGCAGACAAGGGGATATCTTACCGGTGTTGTTCGTTGGTGTTTTCATTCGAATGAATGGGTTGCTGTTTAATATAGGGCCAATAAACTGATTGTGCTGTACTCGTGCCATTTGGCTTGCTGCTTGTATTCGGGCTAGGATAGATGGCCAATGCTTACATCTGAGAATGACCGAGTTCAAACTAACCTGCGCTGCGGTGGGAGGGTATAAAGACATCCAGGCAATTCCAAGTATTGTCACTATTAGTATATCGATTCTTATCATCTAATACTTCTTGTGGTCTCCAGAAGTTGTGTTACTACCTGTATGTCGCCGCCGGGCCTGGTTTCCACCCACATACCATGGTTGTATTAGTCAGCAACTTTTGTGTCTCACCCCATCACTTCGTCGTGTACTTTGAGAATAGGCTATATGTTTACCAGCGGAACGATAATGATTCTCTTTCTGGATACTCGGCAAAGCTTCGGTACAACTATTTAGTCAGTATATAGAAGACGAAAGAGTATAAAACAACTAGATTCAAATCTAATATTACTATTAACTAATATTTCTTAGAAACTTAGTATTTCAGCTGTTAAATATAGAGTTAAACCGTGAATACTTTCTGTATAAATAGCTGGCAATTTGTATCGTTAGTTAAAATTAAGAATACCGGGGGGTAGGAGCCTTTTAAGCATAGCAAATATATAAGATATGGATTCTGGAATCTTCTGGCATGGTTCAGCTTTATATTCTACTAATCTAAAGTGCTCGTCTATTAAGGTACGGTACCGGATGGGCGCCTTTTTGTCTCATCGGCATAGGCGCGTACCCGAATTATATTATTAAATATTTCTTCTTATCTTTTTACTAATCTCTCTCAAATACTAATCGATTAAACGGAATATCGAACGTTCCCGCAACTTTTTATAGTAGGCAGAATATTACGCGCTGTATTATTTTCGCGCGGAGTAAGAGCCCGGCGGAAAACCACGACGTGTAAAACTTTGTGGTACGTAGAATATGCAGTCAGTATTTATAAATATTTTATTTCTACTATCTCTACAGTATTAAAAGCTATTGTAGATATTAGCAGATGCCAGTATATTTACAGCAGGCTACTTATTTAGTGGGCAACGGGTGCTCTCTAGCACGCAAGTTGCTAATTGACTGCTATACCAGAGTATACATAAATAGTTGGTAAAGGAAAGGTTATTAGAGAGCAGATATAATTTAGAAAATTTATTTAGATAAAGTCAAGTTTACTAGTACGGCGACATTAAGCAAGAAGAAATACAGAAATAGATTATATCTTATACGGGGCCTTAAAAGTCGTAAGCCCAGCGAGATAGCCTTTTACGGATCTCGGACGGGAGAAAGATACAGAATAACAAATATTTTCTTAAGTAAATAAGAGTCTTAATAGTATGTATGTATACCGTACCTATTAAGTCTTTCTATGGAACTAGGTTAATTATAGTAAGCAAAACCTGTTTATACTTTATAATACTTTTCAAGAAGCTTTTTTGCTTTTAGTAAAATTTGTTTCTTAGAGTTAAGCACTATCTAAGAATAGCCAGAATATTAGTTATTATATTACGTCTTATCTTCTTGTATTTCGGCTAGTTGTAACTGTATTAGATTAAGCTGCGAGCTATACTATAGCTGAATTAATAAATTCTAAATATTTATTTCTGTAGTATTAAGTATTTTTTTTTCGAAAACTAAATTTCTGAATACTGATTTTAAAAAATAGAAATATTCCAGTATTACAGGGCGGGTATAAAAAGTATAAGTAATAAAAGAATTTATTTAACTGTTAATAAAAATATAAATTATTCTAAGACTTGTATTAGCAGTTAAGATATTAATTAGATAGTTTACTTATAATTTTTTAATTACAGCAGCGTCGGTAGCTAAAAGAAAACTAAAATTAAGTATACTTGCGAGCTGTTATAAATAGAGTTTTTTTTATTAATATTTATAAACTGCTTTATACTAAGTATTTGTACTGTTTTTTTAAAAAGATTATTTTCTAGATACTAAATAATTAAATTAATTAAATAGCTTGTTTTTCGGCCTTTTTTAGAATATAATCCGAATCTGTCTGAATTATTAGAGAGCACAGCGTAGTTCAAATAAAATAAAAAATATTTTATTCTATTAGTAAAAAAATTCGAAATAAAATCGGCTTTAAGATTGCTGATATATCTTACTGCGGTCTTTATATTAAATTATAAAGTAGAAATACTAATAAAAAGCAAACTATAGACTATATTTTTTTCTAGTAGGTCTAAATAGGCTTAAGAATTTAACGCAGACTTTTAATAATAAGATATTTTTATATGTCTAGAATCTATAGAATTTCTTTATTATTTAACTATTTTTTTTTGCAAACTTATATTATAACAGAAGTGTGTATATAATATACTTGTAAAATATTAAGTTTAAAGTAGATTTTGGTACAGGCTTTAGTTATTTACAGAGCTTATTCGGATTCTAAATAGTCTTAGAGTAGAGTGGATTAACCTGACTGTTATACCTTAACCTTAACCTGACCATAACCTGGCAGTTAGATTAAAATATAAAAAAATTTTAACTATACAATTATAATTAGATTAAGATATAACTATTATTTTAACTATTTATATCTGCCGGTTAGAAAAATTAGATATAATAAATAAATTAATAACTATAAATTAATTAGTAATATATATATTTTTTTTATATAAATAATATATAAAGTATAATATATTTTTAATTATAATATAATAATATTTTTTAGATTTAGTTTATTTATTTAATATTATAATACAGCTCTAATTCTTTCGACTTATATATTTAATCTATTTAATCTATTTAATTTATTTAATCTATTTAATCTGTTTAATTTATTTAATCTAATCGACCTCTTTCTCTGTAAAACTAAGAAGTATATTATATTTTAAAAAAAATTTTTATAAAATCTAGTATAGAAAAAATAATATCTAATATTAAATAAACTAATAAGATTATATTATTTTTTATATTATTTAGAATAGTAATTATAATAGCAGAAAAATTAAAAAAACCGGGTTTTTATCTTTATTTAAGTATATATAATATTTAAAAATTCAGATAAAACTAGCTTTTTTATTTTTAATAATAATTTATTATTTAGATTATCTTTAAGATTATTTATATTCTTATTTTTATTAATATAAAAAATAGTAATTATCTTATTCTTCTCTTACTTCGTAAATATAAAGATAATTAAATCCGGATTAAAATTATTAAGAATATTCTGGTATTTTTTATTAATAATAAAAGAATTAATATATATCTAAAATATTACTATTTTAAATATATTAGTATAAAGACGGCTCCGGCGATAATAATAGATATTTTAAAAACTATTAAATAAATATTTAATACTAATACTATTAGTGATAATTAAAAGAAAATCTTTAGTTATCTAGTAAAAAATAAAAAATTAATTATAGTAGAACTTCTAGTAGATAAAAATATTAATATATTTTATAATATTTAAAATAATATTAGTTTAATTAAAAATATTTTTATAAGCTATATATTTTTAATATCTAAATATATTTTAAGTTTTTTAAATATTTCAGCTGCTGGTAAGAGTTTCTAATATTTAAAAATATTATAAAAAACTTTATTCAGATCTAATAATAATCCGAAGATAATTAATAATATATTAATAGCTGGATTCTAACTATAATAAAAATAGAATATTTTTTTAAAAACAGTTCGATACTTATAATACTAGTTAGTATTATTATTTAATTAAATATTTTTTTAAACTTCTTAAGTTTTAATATCGGATTTAGAATAGTAATAATTATATAAATATAATCTTCTATCTAATAAATATAATAATAATATTTTTAAAGCTTTTAATATATATTTTATAAATTTTTAAAAATCTTTTTTTTTAGAATATCTGCTTTCTTACCAGTTAATTAATTAAGTAATTTAAATAATTAAAAAAATTATTATAAATATTATAAATCTTATAAATAGTAGGCCCACTGTTTTTAGATAAACAGAATATAAAAAAAAGAAATATAAAAACTTAAAAAAATACTTTATTTGTTTCTACTTAGTTATAGTAGAATAAAAATAATTAATATTATTATAATTATAGTATTAAATAAAACTCTTAATTACTTAACAAAAATTAAATATTTAATAAATTATAAAATAGATTAAGTTTCAGTAAGTTTTATAGTTAAAAAAAATAATAGACTAAGCCTAATTTAAATTGTTAAGTAAACTAAAATTTTTTATAATATTAAAGACTTATATTTACAAATTATATAATTTTTTAAATCTATAATTAAGAATTAATAAATTAGCTATTATTAAAAGAAAATCTTTAGAATCCGTTTATAAAAAACTAATCTAAATAATTTTTATTATAAACAGTAGAAGCTTTTTATATTAGTTTTTTATAGATAATTTTTAGAATATATTTTTTTAAAAGTTTTTAAAATACTAGAAAAGACTTTCAGACTTTTATTATAAATTTTTTATATATATTTAATAATACTGTTTAAGATTTTAATCCGAAGTTTTTATAAAAAAATATTAATTATAAACTAAATTATATAAATAAAACAGAATATATAATACTAGCTTTAAATAATTATTATAAAATCGGAGTAAAGTAAAATATTATAAAGCTAAATACTCTAGCTAAACTAAATCCGAAGTTTAGATAAGATTATACTAAATATTAAACTATTATTACTAGTATTATTAGTTATTATACTTAATAAGTAATAAAATAGATTATAGTTATATAAAACTAATAAAATAATTATAGTTAGATTTTTATTAATATAAGATCCAGATACCGGTCGGAAGTCTAATAGAACTTTATAATAATTTATATTTTCTATTAAAAAATATCCAGTTAAAGTAAAAAATATTTTTTAATTAGAACTGGTCCAGCAGTCTACTATAATTAATATTTATCTAATATCTAAAAACTTTAATAACAGCTGTATATATATATTTTTTAATAATTCTAAGTAGAGTGGATTAATCTGACTGTTATATCTTAATCTTAATCTGGCTATAACCTAGCGGTCAGATTAAAATATAAAAAAATTTTAACTGTACAGTTATAGTTAGATTAAAATATAATTATTATTTTAATTATTTATACCTGCCGGTTAGAAAAATCAGATATAGTAGATAAATTAATAACCGCAGATTAATTAATAATATATATATTTCTTTTATATAAATAATATATAAAGTATAATATACTTTTAATTATAATATAATAATATTCTTTAGATTTAGTTTATTTATTTAATATTATAGTATAGTTCTAATCCTTCCAATTTATTTATTTAATCTGTTTAATCTGTTTGATTTATTTAATCTGCTTAACTTATTTAATCTATTTAATTTATTTAATCTACTCGACCTCTTCTCCCGTGGAACTAAGAAATATATTATACTTTAAAAAAATTTTTATAAAATCTAATATAAAAAAAATAATATCTAATATTAGATAAATTAATAAGATTATACTACTTTTTATATTATCTAGAACAGTAATTATAATAGCAGAGAAATTAAAAAAACTAAATCTTTATTTTTATTTAAGTATATATAATATTTAAAGATTTAGATAAAACTAGTTTTTTTATTTTTAATAATAATCTATCTTCTAGATTATTTTTAAAATTATTTATATTCTTATTTTTATTAATATAGAAGATAATAATTATTTTATTCTTTTCTTACTTCTTAAATATAAAAATAATTAAATCTAGATTAAAATTATTAAGAATATTCTAGTACTTTTTATTAATAGTAAAATAATTAATATATATCTAAAGTATTACTGCTTTAATTATATTAATATAAAAACAGCTCCGGTAATAATAGCAGATATTTTAAAAATTATTAAATAGATATTTAATATTAATATTATTAATAATAACTAAGAGAAAATCTTTAGCTATCTAGTAAAAAATAGAAAACTAATTACAGCAGGACTTCTAATAAATAAAAATATTAGTATATTCTATAATATCTAGAATAGTATTAATTTAATTAAAGATATCTTTATAAACTATAACTTTTAATATCTAGATATATTTTAAATTTTTTAAATATCTCGGCTGCTGGTAAAAATCTCTAATATTTAAAAATATTATAAAAGACTTTATTTAGGTCTAATAATAATCCAAAAATAGTTAATAGTATATTAATAATCAGATTCTAATTATAATAGAAATAGAATATCTTCTTAAAAATAGTTTAATATTTATAATACTAGTTAATATTATTATTTAACTAGATATTCTTTTTAAACTTTTTAAACTTTAATATTAGGTCCAGAATAGTTGTAATTATATAAATATAATCTTCTATTTAATAAATATAATAATAGTATTTTTAAAATTTTTAATATATATTTTATAAGTCTTTAGAAATCTTTTTTTTTAGAATACCCGCTTTCTTACCAGTCGGTTAATTAAGTAATCTAAATAATTAAAAAAATTATTATAAATATTATAGATTTTATAAACAGTAGGCCTACTGTTTTTAAATAAATAGAATATAAAAAAAAAAAAGATATAAAAGCTTAAAAATATACTTTATCTATTTCTACTTAGTTATAGTAGAATAAAAATAATTAATATTATTATAATTATAATACTAAACAAAATTCTTAATTATTTAATAAAAATTAAATATTTAGTAAATTATAAAATAAGTTAAGTTCCAGCAAGTTTTATAGTTAAGAAGAAAATAATAAATTAAGCCTAATTTAAGTTATTAAGTAAGCTGAAACTTTTTATAATATTAAAAACTTATATTTATAAATCGTGTAATCTTCCGAATCTATAATTAAGAATTAGTAAAATTAGCTATTATTAAAAAAAAACCTTTAAAATCTGTCTGTAAAAAACTAATCTAAATAATTTTTATTATAAATAGTAAAAGCTTTTTATATTAGTCTTTTATAAATAACTTTTAGAATATATTTTTTTAAAAATTTTTAAAATATTAGAAGAGGCTTTAAGACTTTTATTATAAATCTTTTATATATATTTAATAATATTATTTAAAACTTTAATCCGAAGTTTTTACAGAAGAGTATTAACTATAAGCTGAATTATATAAATAAAATAGAATATATAATACTAGCTTTAAATAATTATTATAAAATCGGAGTAAAATAAAATATTATAAAGCTAAATACTCTAGCTAAACTAAATCCGAAGTTTAAATAAGATTATACTAAATATTAAACTATTATTACTAATATTATTAGTTGTTATATCGAATAACCAATAAAATAGATTATATTTATATAAAACTAATAAAATAATTATAGCTAGATTCTTACTAGTATAAAATCCAGATACTGGTCAAAAGCCCAGTAGAACTTTATAATAATTTATATCTTTTATTAAAAAATATCTAGTTAAAGTAAGAAATATTTTTTAATTAGAACTAGTCTAGTAGTCTACTATAATTAATATTTATCTAATATCTAAAAACTTTAATAATAGCTGTATATATATATTTTTTAATAATTCTAAAAAATATTTTTTAATCTGTATTTAATTAAAAAAACTTAATTTTCAGCAGAAAAATAAAACTGCAAAATTAATTATTTATTTAAATTAAATATACTTAATAGTTTAGAATAGTAGATAACAGGCAATTATAAAGTATAAAATTTAATTCTAAAAGTTTTATTTATTATAGACTACAGAAACCTAGAGAAAGTAATAATTAAAAAAAATTTATTTTTAAAAAATAAATAAATATTTATAATAGTTTTTTACTTAGTATCTAGCTGATTATTTGCTTAAATACTACTAATAGTATTTTTTTTTTATAATTTTTATAAAAATAGTAGTTTATAGAACTAGTTTCTAATAGAGTGGCTAACAGCCAGGTCAGATTAGGTTAATTAGAATTTTTATATCTGACCGCCAGGTTATAGTCAGATTAAGAAAATTTTTATATCTGACCGCGGTATAGCTAAAAAACAGGCGGTTAACTATTTTAACTATTTTTAATACTAAGATTTTTTTATTATATCTATTTAGACTTTAGTACAGT
This sequence comes from Aspergillus brunneoviolaceus CBS 621.78, assembly GCF_003184695.1. NCBI lineage: Eukaryota > Fungi > Ascomycota > Eurotiomycetes > Eurotiales > Aspergillaceae > Aspergillus > Aspergillus brunneoviolaceus. The sequence goes on along the minus strand of NW_020290759.1, from coordinate 107,473 downwards.
TAAGATATATTTAGATTAAATAGTTATTAATCTAACTATCTTAACTATTATCTAAAAGTATATAGAAATAAGCTTTTTAAATTAGAAAATAATAATTAAAAAAAGTATTAGTATCTTTTCTATTTTTATTTAAAAAAATTAATTAGAAAATCCTAATAGTATTAATAAAATTTAGCTTTTTATAAAACTATTACTTTTATAGTAAGAAATATATATAAATATATATAATTACAGCTTAGTTTAGACTCTATATTTCAGTTATACTATATAATAACCGAAAAACTATATATTTATTACTAGTTAGATTATTAAAAATAAATATACTATTTTTATTTTATTATTTTTTTTTATTCCAGCTTAAATAGTCTATTATATTCTTATTTTCTATCTAAAAGAGCTAAATTATCTGTATTATAAATTAAACTTAAAAAAAAACCTGCTGTTAAATTATAAACTAGCAGGTACAGGTAACAGTAAATAAAATAATAAAATAAATAATAAACTAATAATATTTTAATAATTTATTTTTTTATTTTTAACTAGCTATTTAATTAGATTATTTTTAGATTTATAAATAAGACGTAGCTCGAAGAGCTATAAAAGAATTTAGAAATAGAAAAATTTTTAAGCAGATTTAAAGTTATATAATAAATAGTTAAAAGCAGCAGATTTAGCAGATTAAATAAATTAAATAAATTAAATAGATTAAATAAATTAAATAGATTAAGCAGGTTAAGCAGATTAAGTAAGTTAAATAGATTAAATAGATTAAGTAAATTAAGCAGGTTAAGTAGATTAAATAGATTAAATAAATTAAGTAGATAAGTCGGAAGAGTTAAAACCATATTATAATATTTATATAATACTATTTATATAGTTTTTTTCGGCAACTGTACTTTTTAACAACCATCTAATTAAATACTAGATATTATATTTTTTAAAGGATTTTATAAAAGCCTTTTTCAGATCTTTTTTATTAATATAAGAATAATCTGACTAATTTAATTAATCTAATTTTTATAACTCTAAACTTAAGATATAATTTTCTACTTACTAGATTTTTTAAAATAAATAAAATACAGCAGATATTTTAGCTGTATTTAAAATATAATAGATTATATTTATATAAAAATATATCTTAAAATAAAATAAACTATTTTTATAGAATTTTCTATTTTTATCTTTCTATATTTATTATTTATAGAGTAGTCTTAGAATTATAAATTAATTATAATTATCTAGTTTATTTTTAAAAAATATTATTAAGTTCTTTTTTTCTATTTCTTAAATTTTTATAAACTATGATAATATTCTAATTAAAATAAGCTTTTTAAGCTAGATTTTTTTTTTTTTTTAAATCTTCAGATTACGCGCCTTGCGAAAAATCGGAAGATTATTTTATATCTAACTTATAAAAAAAAGTTTTTTATTTTCTAAAATTAATAATAGAAAATAATCTTTTTTAAAGCCTATATACAAGCTTAAAAACTACTATTTTATTTTAATTAAAAAAAATATTAATAATATAAAATAGTTTTTAGAAAAATATATTATTTTCTAATAAAATCTTTTATATTTACTATACTATATATCTTTATATTTTATAATATCTGGGAATTAAAAACTTAAAAATTAGTTTTATAAGCTACTATCTTTACAAAAATTATAAAAAGAAAATATTATTAATAGTATTTAAATAAATAATTAGCCAGATACTAAATAAAAAACTATTATAAATATTTATTTATTTTTTAAAAATAAATTTTTTTTAATTATTATTTTTTTTAGGCCTTTACAGCCTATAATAAACAGAACTTTTAGAATTAAGTTTTATATTTTATAATTATTTATTATCTACTATTCCGAACTATCGAGTATATTTAATTTAAACAGATAATTAATCTTATAACTTTATTTTTTTACTAAAAATCAAATTCTTTTAATTAAGTATAGATTAAAAAATATTTCTTAAAGTTGTTAAAAAATATATATATACAGCTGTTATTAAAATTTTTAGATACTAAACAGATATTAATTATAATAGACTGCTGAACCAGCTTTAATTAAAAAATATTTCTTATTTTAACTAGATATTTTTTAATAAAAAATATAAATTATTATAAAGTTCTACTAGGCTTCCGATTAGTATCTAGATTTTATACTAATAAAAATTTAATTATAATTATTTTATTAATTTTATATAAATACAATCTATTTTATCAGTTGTTAGATATAACAACTAATAATATTAATAATAATAATTTAATATTTAGTATAATCTTATCTAAATTTTGGATTTAATTTAATTAAAATATCTAGCTTTATAATACTTTACTCTACTTTAATTTTATAATAATTATTTAAAGCTAGTATTATATATTCTGTCTTACTTATATAATTCAGCTTATAATTAATATTTTTTTATAAAAACTTTAGATTAAAGCCTCAAACAGTACTATTAAATATATATAAAAAATTTATAATAAAAGTCTTAAAGCCTCTTCTAGTATTTTAAGAACTTTTAAAAAGATATATTCTAAAAACTATTTATAAAAAACTAATATAAAAAACCTTTATTATCTATAATAAAGATTATTTAAATTAGTTTTTTACAGACGGGCTTTAAAAGTCTTTTTTTAATAATAGTTAATTTTACTAATTCTTAATTATAGATTCGGAAGATTATATAATTTATAAATATAAGCTTTTAATACTATAAAAAGTTTCAGCTTATTTAACAACTTGAATTAGGCTTAGTCTACTATTTTTTTCTTAACTATAAAACTTACTAGAATTTAATCTATTTTATAATTCGCCGGGTATTTAATTTTTATTAAGTAATTAAAAGTTTTATTTAGTATTATAATTATAGTAATATTAATCATCTTTATTCTACTATAACTAAATAGAAATAGATAGAATATTTTTTTAAACTTCTATATTTTTTTTTCTTTTTATATTTTATCTATTTAAAAACAGTAGGCCTACTATTTATAAGATTTATAATATCCATAATAATTTTTTTAATTATTTAGATTATTTAATTAACCGACTAGTAAGAAAGCAGGTATTTTAAAAAAAGAAAATTCTTAAAAACTTATAAAATATATATTAAAAGCTTCGAAAATATTATTATTATATTTATTAAATAGAAGGCTATATTTATATAATTATAACTGTTTTAAATCTAATATTAAAATTTAAGAAGTTTAAAAAGAATATTTAACTAAATAATAATACTAACTAGTATTATAAGTACTAAATTATTTTTAAAAAAATATTTTATTTTTATTATAGTTAGAATCCGGTTATTAATATATTGTTAACTATCTTCGGATTACTATTAGGCCTGAATAAAATCTTTTATAATATTTTTAAATACCAGAGATTCTTACCAGCAGCTAAAATATTTAAAAAATTTAAAATATATCTAGATATTAAAAATATATAGCTTATAAAAATATTTTTAATTAAACTAATATTATTTTAGATATTATAAAATATATTAATATTCTTATTTATTAAAAGTTCTGCTGTAATTAGTTTTCTATTTTTTATTAAATAACTAGAGATTTTCTTTTAGTTACTATTAATAGTATTAATATTAAATATTTATTTAATAATTTTTAAAATATCTGCTATTATTACTAAAGCTGTTTTTATACTAATATAATTAAAATAGTAATATTTTAGATATATACTAATTATTTTATTATTAATAAGAAATATCAGAATATTTTTAATAATTTTAATCCAGATTTAATTATCTTTATATCTAAGAAGTAAAAAAAGAATAAAATAATTATTATCTTTTATATTAGTAAAAATAAGAATATAAATAATCTTAAAGATAATCTAAAAAATAAATTATTATTAGAAACAGAAAAGCTAGCTTTATCTAAGTTTTTAAATATTATATATATTTAAATAGAGATAGAAACCCGGTTTTCTTAATTTTTCTATTATTATAATTACTGTTCTGGACAGTATAAAAAAGAGTATAATCTTATTAATTTATTTAATATTAAATACTATTTTTTTATACTAGATTCTGTAAAATTTTTTTTTAAATATAATATACTTCTCAGCTCTACAGAAGAAGAGATTAAATAAATTAAATAAATTAAGTAAATTAAACAGATTAAATAGATTAAGCAAGTTAAATAGATTAAATAAATCAAGTAAATAAATCGGAAGAATTAGAATTATATTATAATATTAAATAAATAAGTTAAATCTAAAGAATATTATTATATTATAATTAAAAGTATATTATACTTTATATATTATTTATATAAAAAGAATATATATATTACTAATTAATCTGCAGTTATTAATTTATCTATTATATCTAATTTTTCTGACCGGCAGGTATAAATAATTAAAATAATAATTATATCTTAATCTAACTATAATCATACAGTTAAAATTTTTTTATATCTTAATCTGACCGCCAGGTTATGGCCAGGTTAAGATTAAGATATAACAGTCAGGTTAATCCACTCTAGTTTCTAAGTTTTTAATTTCCGGATATTATAAAATATAAAAATATACAGTACAGTAGATATAAAAGATTTTATTAAAAAATAATATATTTTTTTAAAAACTATTTTATATTATTAATATCTTTTTTTAATTAAAATAAAATAGTGGTTTTCGAGCTCGTGTATAGACTTTAAAAAAAATTATCTTTTATTATTAATTCTAAAAAGTAAAAAGCTTTTTTTTATAAATTAAATATAAAATAATCTTCTGATTCTTTATAACACGCGTAATCTGAAGATTAAAAAAAAAAGAAAAAATCTAGTTTAAAAAGCTTATTTTAGTTAGAATATTATTATAGTTTATAAAGATTTAAAAAATAAAAAAAGAAAACTTAATAATATTTTCTAAAAATAAGCTAAATAATTATAATTAACTTATAATTCTAAGGCTACTCTATAAATAATAGATACAGAAAAATAAAAATAGAAAATTTTATAAAAATAATTTATTTTACTTTAAAATATACTTTTATATAAATATAATTTATTATATTTTAAATACAGCTAAAGCACCTACCGCATCTTATTTATTTTAAAAAATCTAATAAAAAAAAAATTATATTTTAAACCCAGAGTTATAAAAATCAGATTAATTAAATTAATCAGATTATTTTTATATTAATAAAAAAGGCCTGAAAAAGGCTTTTATAAAACTTTTTAAAAAATATAATATCTAATATTTAATTAGATAATTATTAGAAAGTATAATTACTAAAAAAAATTATATAAATAATATTATATAGATGTTATAATATAGTTCTAATTTTTTTAATTTATCTGTTTAATCTGTTTAATTTATTTAATCTACTTAATCTGCTTAATTTATTTAATCTGTTTAATCTACTTAATCTATTTAATCTATTTAATCTGTTTAATCTACTAAACCTGCTGTTTTTAATTATTTATTATATAATCCCGAATCTGCTTAAAAATCTTTTTATTTTTAAATCTTTTTATAGCTTTTTAAGCTATATTTTATTTATAAATCTAAAAATAATCTAACTAAATAGCTAGTTAAAAATAAGAAAATAAATTATTAAAATATTATTAGTTTATTATTTATTCTACTATTTTATCTACTATTATTTGTATTTATCAGTCTGTAACTTAACAGCAGGTTTTTCTTTAAATTTAATTTATAATATAGATAATTCAGCTTTTTTAAATAGAAAATAAGAATATAATAAATTATTTAAGCTAAAATAAAAAAAAGAATAATAGAATAGAAATAGTATATTTATTTTTAATAGTCTAACTAGTAATAAATATACAGTTTTTTAATTATTATATAGTATAATTAAAATATATAGTCTAAACCAAGCTATAATTATATATATTTATATATATTTATATATATTTCTTACTATAAGAGCAACAGTTTTATAAAAAGTTAAATTTTATTAATATTATTAGAATTTTCTGATTAATTCTTTTAGATAAAGATAAAAAAGATACTAATATTTCTCTTAATTATTATTTTTTAATTTAAAAAGCTTATTTCTATATACTTTTAGATAATAGTTAAGATAATTAAATTAATAACTGCTTAATCTGGATATATCTTAACTATACTAGAGTCTAAATAGATATAATAAAAAGATTTTAATATTAAAAATAATTAAAATAGTTAATTATCTGTTTTTTAGTTATACCGCGGTTAGATATAAAAATTTTCTTAACCTAACCATAATCTGGCGGTCAGGTATAAAATTTCTAATTAACCTGACCTGACCTGGCTGTTAGCCACTCTAGTCTGTAAAAATTTTTATTATATCTGATTAAAATTATTTTTTATTTTTTTTAACTTTAATAGAAGATTTGTTTTTTTAGATAACTACAATTTATCTTTCCGGAAGATTTTATAATTCTCCGTAAAATTAGCTGGCTGATTTAAGTAATATACCGGCCGTATTATATATTTAGATATTCTTAAGTCGGATTTGGATATATAGTATAGTAAAATATTTTCGAACAGCTATAAAAAAAATTACAAGTATTTATCAGCCGATATAGATATAAAATAAGAATAAGATAATAAAAAAAAATTATTTTTTAAGGCGGTAATAAAAGAATCTCTGGTCTGTTTATATAATTATAATTATTTATATAATTATTATAACTTTCGCTTGTAGTATTTTAACTATTTATTGTTTATTAGAATCTTAAGAATATTACTAAATATATAAGTATAAGAAATAAAGTTATTATCGGTAGATATCTATATATATAACTGATTATATAGAATACTGTCTAACTAATAGTTTTCTTTCTATACTTTAAAATATATATTAGAGTTTTTTTTCTCGATATATATATCGCGGAGAAGTAGTAAAGAATTAAAATATTAATAAAAGATTTCCGAAATAATAGTATTACTATTTATATAAATATACAGATATTTATCTTCTATTTTCTAGAAGCTATTATTAATAAGAATTAATAAATTAATCGGAATACTATTTTATTTATCTACTGGTTAAAAAAATTCTTGCTAACTTTAATTCGAGCTAAATATACTAGATAATAATATACAAGTTAAGATATTCTCTAGAAAAAATACTATATTAATTAAGATATTAATAGTGTTAACTCCGCGTAATATAAATAAATCTAGTAGTAAGATTAAACTAGTTTTATTTTTTATAAACTATTTTAGCTGCTCTGTGTGTTGCGTGTTGGATAATACAACAGACATAATAGCAGGAGTTCTGACAGGTAATATAGCAGGTATTATAGTAGAGTAAGACTTAGATAACTTCTATAATTAAGACTAAGAGTTCCAGAAAGTACCAGATAGTATTATAGTATTTAAATAAATATAAACCTTAGCTGAAGGCCGCGCCGGAAGTTAATATTTAAAAAATATAATTACTTAAAAAAAGAGGGACTGAGAAAGTTTGATAGCAGGGGACTTATTAAAAAAAGAATATATACTTAATTATTTAAAAAAGAATTTCGTGCGCAATAAAAGAGTCTATTTTTTAAAGTTATTAGTATAAAATATAGGTAATATATTAAAATAAAAGAAGAATAAAAGAATCTTCTAGAATATAAATATATAAAAATCAGATATAAGATAGAAATAAGATTAGAATAAGAAAAAATATACAAGTATTAAAAAAAAGCAAGTTTTTATACTGTTATTATTAAAAGCTTAATTATTTTTTTTTATATTTTTATTTATTAATAATTTTTCTTGTTACTTCTATCTTATATATTGCAAGCAGATTTTATTTCTGTTTTAATTATTTTTAATTCAGCTAATATTCTGACTTTTGGTTAATTTACCCGGAAATTAAAATAAAACAGTTTTTATTAATTATATCAGTCTGTTCTTCCCAAGTCTTATATTTAAAATTCTTAAAAATAAAAGCTTTTTAAAAGCTTATATAGTAATTTTATTATTAGCCAGCAGTCAAGGTAAGAATATATACTTAATAAATATAAAAAATAGTAGATTAAAGCACGGCTATAAATAATATAAAATATAATACTAGTTAGCTACGCCCACAGATCTATAATAAGAGATTAATAAAAAAAGCTATTTTAATTATATAAAAAATTTTCTGCTGTCTTACTCAGGATTTTATATTTATATAAATAATAAAAATATAAAAAACAGGCTAAATAATATAATTAGAAAAAGATAAAATAGAAAAAATAAAATATTTATATTTATTATTTATAGCGATATAAGATATAATTTATTATAATACTATAAGTATAAGTAGTCTTAAGATAACTACTTACTATAAAATATATATAAATAAAAAAAATATAAATAGCTGAGATACTAATAGAATAATAGTTACTAATAAATCGAGCTTTTAGTAACTCTAATATTAAATAAAACAAAAAAAAAGATATAGACAGTACTATACTAAAAAAAACAGTATTTAAATAATATAGTATTATAGAAAAAGACTAGTATATCCGGAAGTAAAACAAACAGCAGAAAAAAAAGAATAAAAAAATATATTATTTTTCGAGAAAAAGTAGATAGAATTATATAAATCAAGCGGAGGGTTTAAAACAGCAGATAATAAATATAAAAATAATAAGAATACAGGCGCGATTTTTAAAATAAACATGCTAGATCTTAAAAAATAGTAAGACTTCGGTATAGAACAGGCGGTAGAAAATGGCAGACGGACGGTTTAATAAGAACTGTTTTCAGCGCCCCGCTAACCGTGTTATTGAATACTATTAAGTTTTTTTTTTATTTTTTAGATATTTATAAACTATAATAATATTTAAACTAAGATAAGTTTTTTAAGCTAGATTTTTTTTTCTAAATCTTTAGATTACGCGTATTATAAAGAATCAGAAGATTATTTTATATTTAATTTATAAAAAAAATACTCTATTTTTCAAAATTAATAATAAAAAATAATCTTTTTTAAAATTTATATATAAGCTTAAAAACTGCTATTTTACTTTAATTAAGAAAAGATCTTAATAATATAAAACAGCTTTTAGAAAAATATATTATTTTCTAATAGAATTTTTTATATCTACTATATTATCTGTTTTCATATTCTATAATACTTAAAAATTAAAAATTTAAAAACTAATTTTATAAGCTATTATCTTCGCAAGAGTTATAAAAAAAATATTATTAGTAGTATTTAAGTAAATAATTAGTTAGATATTAAATAAGAAATTATTATAAATATTTATTTATTTTTTTAATATAAATTTTTTTTAATTATTATTTTTTCTAGGCCTCTACAGCCTATAATAAATAGAATTTTTAAAATTAAATTTTATACTTTATAATTATTTATTATTTATTATTCCGAACTATTAAGTATAACTAATTTAAATAATTAATTAATTTTATAATTTTATTTTTCTACTAAAAATTAAGTCCTTCTAATTAAAAACAGATTAAAAAATATCGGCAATTTTAAGTCTCAGGGGTGAGGTGTATAGAATGTGTTTTTAATTCTCTTAGTAGTTAGAACTAATGTATCAATATAAAAAGCAACTTAATAATATGTTATATCACGTGGCCGGATTATTCAGCTGTACTAACACACCCTTTTAATCCGCGCCGTACGTAAAGCCAAAGCAGCTATATAAAACAAAAATCAACTAAAATATATAATATTTTTTATTCTTTTCTTAATAGTAATCTCTCGCTTATAACGGTTCTTCTTACTTTTAGTAGTTTTTATTTATGGGTCCCGAACGGTTTTGCAGTTTTACAGCAATCCAGTTCTTATATAATCTTATATAGTAATTCTAATACTAAGTAATATTAAAAAACAGTATGCGTTTCTTCTTCAAAAATAACATTAATATTAATATAATTAGTATAACTCTTAAATCTTTTTAGCTTTAACTCCGGGTATAGCTGCTAACAGGCCTTCTTCTTATAACTATTTTTTCTATAGTAGTCATAGATTTAAGCCTTATATTCTTTATAATATTTTTTATATAAAGCTTTAGCTAACTGCTTACTCTTCTTAATCCTAATAATATTCGATAAAAAGTCTTAATATTACATCTATTTTTCGTGTTTAATTATCTGGGCGGCGAGGTCTTTAAAACTTGATTTTTTAGACTTGTTAAAATAAATAGTAACAAAAATCTCCTAGTATGGATTATTAAGATTTACAAGTAAAAGATTATATAAAAACTATTCCGAAAACTGTTCTTTCTTCTCGAAGAAAAAACAAGACTTGATTAAGCAAATACTGTTCTTAACTTTGGCGATATAGTCTTCAATATTAAGATAATTACTTGAAAAAGTTTTTATTACGGTTTGAAGGCCTTAAAAAGACTAAGTCTTATTAAAACTATTGTACTTCTTCTTAAAAAACTGCTAAAGAGCTTTAATATCGGTATAACAAGATAGAGATTTAAGAATTAAATCGGACAGCGAGTTTAAAATTAAATTAATTATAATTTTTTATTTTTTTTTAGTCTTCTCTGTTGTATCTTTATTATTTTTGTCAGCAGTCTTATTAGTAAGAATATTCCAGGCTAAATAAACACGAAGTTAAGCTTCGATACGAAGATTTTAAAAATACCAATTCTGCGAGCCGGTAAGAATATACGGAGGCTTGGCGATTTCGGACATCTTAGCAGTAGCAATAATATATTTTATTAATAAAAGAACTTAGCAATTATAAAAAGCTTTAAGTTTAATAAATAAAAAAATAAATAATGCGTGTTCCAGAACCTCAAAGAGACTCCGGACTCATAATCTATCAGCAATTTTAAGTCTCAGAAATAAAATATATAAAATATATTCTTAATTTTCTTAATAGTTGGAACTAACGTATCAACATAGGAAGCAACTTAGCAACACATTGCGTCACGTGGCCGGATTACTCAGCTGCGCTGACAAAAAATATCTTTTAGAATTATTAAAAAATATATATATATAGCTGTTATTAAAGTTTTTAGATATTAAAAAAATATTAATTATAGTAAACTATTAGATTAGTTTTAATTTAAAAAATATAAATTATTATAAAGTTTTACTAAGCTTCTAACTAATATTTAGATCTTATACTAATAAGAATCTAGTTATAATTATTTTATAAGTTTTATATAAATATAATCTATTCTATTAGTTATTAGATATAATAACTAATAATACTAGTTATAATAGTTTAATAGTTAGTATAATTTTATTTATATTTTTATATAAACTTCATTTAATAATAACCCCCGGTTCTAGCTTTAAGGTCTAAAAAATGATAAAATAAAAACATTTTAAAATTAAACTTTTTTATAAATATAATTATAATTATTATTTTAAAATAACTATCAAAAAAGATTAAGATTTATTACTACAATATAAAACTTCTTCTGATATTTTATTTTAAGTTTATATTTTAGTAATAATTTCATATAAATATACTTTAAATATAATTAGTAAGTATTATAATTAAAAAAAGATTAAGATATTTAGAATATATATTATGAATATTATTTTTAATATTCATCGGAATAGTTCTTAAGATTTTTGTTTTATTTAATAATAAAATAGAATAAGTTTTAATCTATATTTTATTAAAAGCAGATCTTCTTTATATAAATAAATAAAACTTTTAGAAAAGAGTTTTGAGATCTGGCTAGAAAAATCTAATTTTATTTTAAAAAAATTTTTATTTTTAGATTTATTTTAAGTTATTGTTTATCTAGTTTAAAATTACTAATATATATGTATACAATAAAACAATATTTTTATTATTTATATTTTTTATTTTTAGTAGTTTTATTATATTTTTTTAATAGTAGCCGAAGCTTTTTCTTATAATATATCTTATTTTTTTTATTTTATAATTTATTTGTATACTATAGTAAAATTATATAATTTATGAACATTTTAGAGTTTTTTAATTTTTTCTGTTTTTACTTCTTCTCAAAGAGGCCTGATTTAATATTATATAATATATTAGTTTTTGATATAATATTACTTTTTAAATTGTTTACTGACTATAAATATATCGAACAGAAAAAAATATTTTATTAGATTATATATATATTTTATATAATTTTAAAAATCTTTTTAATTATGTGGCTAGTATACTTGGTTATTTAATTACTTATCTATTTGCTTATTTTATTTACCCTGCTTATCTATTTTCTGAATAGTATTATTTAAATTATCTGTATTTACTTATTGTTTTAGCGTTGCTTATCTATAAAGCAGTAATTAAGAAAGGGCTTATATCCTACTCAGCCGCGTTTAATGTATGGCTTAAGTACGGCTGAGCGGACGGGAAGCCCTGTCTTCTACACCCTGTGGTTGTATGTGCTTGATAGATAAGTCACTCTATCTTGTATAGCTTGTCATCTTCAATGCGGCAAGTCCTCTAGATTGCCCTTATTCATGGCCTTGCTTGTATGACAACACTGGTTGCTCTCAACTTCTGCTCCAGTCTCGCGACCACTCCGCTGCCTCGACGAACTTCGGTCTGCATATCTCTCACCTCGAGAATGCCCGAAGATGCATGGGTACTGCAACCCGCTGCGTGCAATCACTCCTTCCAAATGCTGTGCTGTACATATGGATAGCCCCAGATCGTACGAAGCATGCTTTCTCCTTTCACAGCTCAGAGCATGACTCTTTCCTGGGAATTCCATGCACTGTAGCAGTTTCGATTCAAGCCTTACTGTAGAGGTTGTTCAGGGTTTCCATTCTGGCATGACGGTATGCTATTTCTCCTGTGCTCTCCGAAGTGTATTACCAGCCCTGCGTGTCGATTAGTGAAGTACCTCGAGTAGAGACCTCATCGTAGGATGCCATACAAAGCTTCTACGTATCTACAGCATGCACCGGGAACAGAGGGACTTTGATCAAGCTCCGAGCATGTGTCGTAGCCCAACTTTGCACCTTGAGCATTAAGTCTGGAAGGTCCTGCCGGTTTACAATCGCAGAACAACCCAGAAGTATACCAAAACCAGATACCAAGGTATCTGCCGAAGACCCTTTATCGCAGTGTTTACAAACAGTTTTACCCAGGCTGACTCACAAATCTTCGCCGCCGGGTAGGGATAGCCGGTGATCTGCTATAGCAGGGACCCCTGCCGTATAATTCGATCATCAGGGCGCTGCTGATTGGGCTTTGGGTCTTGTACCTTATGCTTTTGCCACAACTTCCAGATGGCGAAGGTTATCATGAGTATGTGTAAGAGCTGATGAAGGCGATTGTAATCTGCTTTGTTATGCAGATCGTTAAAGCTTTGCTCGGTGGCTGTATGCATCTGTGCAGATCTCCACGGGTGATGTCCTGTGCATACCCAGCACTACGTGGAAAAGGTCGAAATGATCAGCAGAATGTACTCGTGCTTTCAGGCAGCATTCAGGTAGACGGCAGACGGGTAGTCTCATACAATCCCACAGCTGCTGCTGAGCGGGCAACGTAGTCACATGCCCGTTGACTACCGAACTGGAACCGCCAGACGCTCCAGAATCTTCTTCTGGGATCACGAAGAGCGGTCAGCAACAATCAGTACGCAAGTAATGGGGTTCGTCAGCATCTTGTATCTCCTTCCAGAGCTATCTGACTGAGAAACACGGATGGACACCACAAGATCCTTCGCGAAACCACCATCGCCCACCCACTTTCTCCGCAACCTGCTGACGCTGACGCTGGAGACTCCGTTGATGCCCCATCGTCTAGTCTACTCTCTACCTGTCCTCAGTCATGTTGATCATAAGCGGATTTGCCTCCGACTAACCCCCGCCACCCCATAGACAATGACGCCAAGCTGATGCTGTAGACTGGGGTACATTCTCCAGAAATCGCAGATGCTACCGAGCAAGTTTACTGCCGGAACGCCACGGCATCTTTACAAACCCACCCTCCCCCCAGACAACGCTTACGCGAGATTGGGTTTTAGTCCGAAATCGGATTTATAATGGCATTCCAAATGGAACCGACAGTTGGCTACGACTCGTCGGTTCCAGTGTTATCAGCGGCCAACGCTGCCGCCGTCAGTAAAGTAGTGGTGGATCCCCTGGGCCGTGGAGAAGGGGAGGCGAAAAGGGCAGAGATACGGAATCTCTCCTCGCTGGGTCCTGACGAATAAGAAGAGGCAGCAGGGGGTAGGTTTCTCCCCGCTGCAACGAAGACCCGCGACGTGGGAGGGTTTGAGACCTGGTACGGATGTTCCTATGTGTTTACTCCGGATGCTCGGCGAGAAAGAGGATAACATGCCGTATTGCAGGTATGTACCCTAGGCTGCAAGGTTCGTATCTCGGTAGCGAGGCAGATTGGTACGTCCGGGTATCGGCATTTCAAAGTTGTGCATAACGCAGACAGGATGGGTGAGGAATTCCGCTGTGATCAGCCCTGGTTATCTCCGGTATTCACTGTATACAGTGTGTTGGGTAGTATATACTATACTGACCTAGTATAGTGGTTACTAGGCGGCAGATCGGGGCCCGAGGCACCGGGCGGTGAAGGGCGCAAATGGTCAACCGGAGCCGGGCCGGGAGCCGGTATGAAGCAGAACAGAACGAATGGATGGGATTGCTGTTACTTCATCGCCTGTCCACACTGCCTCTTTGGGGAGGCAATCACCGACCCGGTTGGCTTTAGCTGTCTGAGATTCTGAACTATCCTAGGTCTCCTCCGGGGCAACACCACGAGAAGCCCTCTGATTCCCCAGATCGAACTGTTGTCTTCCCCTCAATTTGGGGTAGAGCGGATTTCCGGGGGAAAAGGACGCATGGTTTCTTGATTTTGTGTGGTTTTCTTGATCGGGGGGCTGTCTACGGATTATTTACCCATGATATCACCACTTGAGAAGGGAAGTGATTAGACTAGTAGGCGGGCCCCGAAAAAAAAGGTAATGGCGGTTTTTAGCTAGCCAAGCGGTTGATTCACCAGACTAGTCGCCTTCTAGAATGGAGTGGCGGCGTTGAGGCGGCGTTCACCGGGCATTGAACAGGTCCGGCCACCGGTGAGCTCGCCAGTGCTATTGGATTATTGGGTGCGATTTACTGCCGTTGGCTGGGTTTCCTCATTTCCCCAGATCCAAGAGTTCCATGACCCAACCCTAATAATGCCCTTGGCTTGGCTAGGTTGTCGCTGCACGTGGAGACGTCTTGGGCTCTGGCTCAGCCATTCCACTGGCCCGACATGGCAATTTCCATGAGCAATCGATTCTTCTTCGCTTGGCCGGGGCAAACTTTCTCCGCATCTTCTGCTGCAGGTGTAACACAGACCGTGGAGACATTTCCCAAGCGTTCGTCTGGAATAGGAAAGGCAGGCGACATGCCAGCCAGGTGGTGCCAGGTGGTGCAGGCATAAAAATCGTTCAGATGGAAGGCTGAGTCAGCACCTGCGCCGTGGAATCCATGCCGCATGCAGACTAGAGCCAGCCGGGCCTTACGGTTTCAGGTTTAGTGATGACCCGGATCAGGACTAGTCCCGCCGGGAGGCGCAGATTTTGCCCTGGATGGATGAAGGATGAAGGATGAAGGTTCTTTTTTTTGCCGCCCATTGCATGCTAGGTAGACGAGTAGTGGCAGTACATGTGCATGTGCATGCTTGATAAGATGAATCTCTGTATCTCCATCTTATTCCTGCTGCATTATTCTTACCGTCTTGACTCGGATGCACGTCCCTACCTGGCCCTGACTCAGTTGTAGTCTCTCCCCCATTCTCATTACCCAACACCATTATCCCATCCCCTCGTGATTGATAACACTGAGGGTCAGCCCCGTCCTCCCATGGAAATTTCTATAAGGCTTGTATGTTTCCGGAGGACGGATGTAGCCATGGGCAAATGCGAGCAAACCTCACTAAGCGAGGTAGCCACGCTTGGGCCATCTAGGGCTGTGGCAGCAGCTGCCATTGATTAATGATTAATCTATACGGGGTGCGTAATGCGCAGTAACTGTCGCTGGGGAGCAACTTCGGGAGAATTCCTTCAGCCCCGTGCATAACTATCTCTTCTCCATCCCAGGCTCCCAGCTGATCAGGGTGATCCATGCAGGTTGAGGTCATGGATCCAGCTGGTGAGAGCAGGAGCTGTCAGCCAGGATTCAAGATCAGGTACCGGACCACTGGGGCCGGGGGTTAGTCGCCTGAAACCATTGATAAAACGTAAAGCAAACGATACTGCGTACACATTGACTTGTCGAGCGGACATTATCAGCGGACGGAATTCTGGGTTCGGCCGGACGACTCCACCTGTAACAGTGATGATTGTTACCGGTTTGGGTGGGAGTCTGGTAGAGTGTTGGACCCCCCCCACACAGATTCCCCCAAGTGTGAAAAAGCCTAAATCTGCCGATCCGCCGTGGATGCAACGAAGCGACTGCGGCCAGCCCGGGCTCTTCTTTTTCTTATATCCTCCCTCCACCTTTGAAGTCCCCGTCGCTTTCTTTTCTCTCCTCTTCTTCTTCTTGAAAGTTGGCCCGTTGACTTGGTTGTTGCTGCGCCCTATCATTCTTCTCTTGCTGCTACTGTGTTACTGACTGACTACGCTTTTACGACTCAACTCACGACACTCTCCTCTCCTCTTCCCCCCATCGCCACATTTGCACTTCTTTTTATTCTTTTCTGCTCTCCCCGTCACTATGACCAGCCACGGTAGAGATGTTGAGGCCTTCGATGCCCACCAGCAGTACCACGACGAAGACGAAAAGATCGAGAAGGTCGCCCCCAATGAGTTCCCCCCGGCCGATGACCCGTTCGGCAACGAAGAGATGGCCGAAGTCAAGTTCCGCACGATGAAGTGGTGGAATTGCGGCATGCGTGAGTTTAGTTGTCTCTTAGGGCACCGTGCCCGTCCGCCAGCATTCACCATCTAAACAAAGCCCCTTCCTTAGTCATGATCGCCGAAAATATCTCGCTGGGTATTCTGTCGCTGCCCTCCGCGGTCGCCACCTTGGGTATCGTCCCGTAAGTGCCTATCTAACCCCAATCCAACAGAGACATGTTTGGCAGTACCGTCAGACTAATCTCCTGGTCAGCTCCATTCTCATCATCCTGGGAATGTCGGGTATCTCCTGGTACACCGGATATGTGATGGGCCAGTTCAAGCTGCGCTATCCCCAAGTCCACAGCATGGGAGACGCCGGAGAGCTGCTCATGGGTCGCATCGGACGCGAGATCATGTTCTTCGGCCAGCTGCTGTTCTGCATCTTCCTGATGTCCAGTCATGTGCTCACCTTCACGGTGCTGTTCAACACCATCACCGGCCACGGCACCTGCACCATCGTCTTCGGCGTGGTCGGTCTCGTTATCAGTTGTATCTTCGCCCTGCCTCGCACCATGGGCAAGGTGTACTACATGTCCATCGTTTGTAAGGCGTCCCCGCATGTCAGTCCCGCAGGTGCATGTTGTTGATCGGTTACGACAGCCTGCCTGAGTATCATCGTCGCTACCGTCGTCACCATGATTGCGCTTGGAGTTGAAGCCCCGGCTCACGTCCAGAACGACGTGACCACCCACCCGAGCTTCGTCAATGCTTTCTTGGCCGTTACCAACATCATCTTCGCTTTCAGTAAGCGTCATCCCGGGTTCTGTGGGTTTCGTTGGGGATGGGTGCTGACCACTTCATAGTTGCCCACGTGGCTTTCTTTGGTATCATGTCCGAGATGGAGGATGTGCGGGACTTCCCCAAGTCCCTGGCCATGCTGCAGGTGCTCGACACGACCATGTACATCATCACCGCGATGGTCATCTACCGCTACGCCGGACCGGACGTCAAGTCTCCGGCTTTGTCTTCCGCCGGCCCGCTCATGAGCAAGGTCGCCTACGGTCTTGCCATTCCTACGGTATGTCCAGTTCATGGGGGTGGTTGCCACGATTCTGCGTGCTGATTTCATTGTTAGGTCATCATCGCCGGTGTCATCTTCGGCCACGTCGCCTGCAAGTACATCTTCGTGCGGGTGTGGCGTGGGTCTCCCCAGATGCACACGAACAGTCCCGCCGTGGTCGGATCGTGGATTGGTATCGCCTTGGGTGTGTGGGTGATCGCCTGGGTGATTGCCGAGTCCATCCCCGTCTTCAACGACCTGTTGAGTTTGATTGTACGTGTGGGAGTTTCCCTTGTGCCCGGTTCGCTTACTAATCCCGTCGATTGTCTAGTGCTCTCTCTTCGGCAGTTGGTTCAGTTGTAAGTGTCTCGCACTGACTTCCATTTCTCTATGCGATGCTAATATTCCATTAGATGGTATCCCCGCTCTCATGTGGATGATCATGAACAAAGGCCAATACACCGCGACCCCTTCGAAGATCTTCCTGACTATCGTCAACCTAATCATCCTCGGTATTGCGTGCGCGATTGTGAGTTCCATCCCTTCTAGGTTTGGATTCGAGGGCATCTTACTAATACTATCGCAATCGCAGTGCGGTCTCGGACTCTACGTCTCCGGCAAATCCATCCACGACAGCACTGCCTCGGCCAGCTGGACTTGTGCCAACAACGCTCAGTCGTAATCATTTCAAGCTGAGAAGTGGCTAGCTGGCGAGTGGACGCCCCCGCCGGCAGCGACCGAGCTTTCCTTTCATTTATACATACGTGCATTGCATCCTTATACATATACATATATAGCTAGCTGGTCCCGGATTTAGCTGGGCTGTCTGGGTTTTCTTTGCGGTGTTGGGGTTGGTTCTACGACTTGTTTTCTAGCAGGCATTTTTGTGAGATATAGTTTATAGTTTATGCAGGGGTTCTGTACATGAGTCAGTCGGTGATTTTTTGGAGTAGCGTAGAGTTTGCTTGGTAGTCTCCGGAATAGGTTTGTCTGGTGTAGTGTGGATAGGGCAGATGCCAGGGATGGATTAGTCGAGTGGACTGCGGAGGCAGTGGGCGGTCGAGGTTAGGGATCGATGAGGAATAGTACAGCAGCACACTAAGGACAAACACTAACATTAACTTTGAGCAGTGCAGTAGTTCTCGTGAGGGGACCTTAATCTGTTGTGTGACCAGATCGGGCTAGGGGCAGATAGCTTATCTTGACCGTCACTTTGTGACCTGGTGATTGTGCTATTGTTGTCGGAGAATAGAGCTGATTGTACTTTCGGGGTACTACGATACGCAAATCGAGATTCTAGACCCTTATGCTGCTGTGCAGGTCCCACCACGATAATGATTGAGTCTACATCCATGCTTCAGATGATCACGCGACTGCCTTCCAAATTCGAGCAGTGGCTGTCTACCGCTGGAGATACACGAGTAGAAGAGTAGGATAGAACACACCGCACAATCTCTAGCTCTCGTTCCACATAGCTTGCCTACTCAATCTACATCTACAACAACACCCTCTCCCCCCTCTCATCCAACCCTCCAACCAACCCTCCAGTCCAGTCCCCGACACACGCGGATCACCACCTAACGCACGGCCCCTCCCGGCCTCGGGTACCTTAATCTCTCTAGGGCAAAATTCCTCCCAAATTGTTCTGCCTGATCACCACCGACCCACATTTGGGGACTGTCAACGAATGATCGGCTGTGTCGCCAACGCCAAGCGGGCTCCCAGCTACCAGTCGGAGTTCTTGCAGGCTTTTTCCCTCAACCGACTAGGTACAAGTGTGGCTTAGCCTGGTTGGTTTTCGAGGTGATTGACGAACGCCTCTTCCCGATCCCCGGGTTAATTCCTTGTGGGAGGGGAGGGTTCTAGCGCCGTGCTCTTGGTTCAAATCTGAGCATTACTGTTTTTAGT
Organism: Aspergillus brunneoviolaceus CBS 621.78; assembly: GCF_003184695.1. Lineage (NCBI taxonomy): Eukaryota > Fungi > Ascomycota > Eurotiomycetes > Eurotiales > Aspergillaceae > Aspergillus > Aspergillus brunneoviolaceus. Next base: position 87,781 of record NW_020290759.1, on the reverse strand, counting down.
TTCAGGGAAACGGGGAAGTAACTAAGCACACGATGTAACCTCCCCCCTCTCAGCCCCCCTGTCCTCAGACAGAGGGTCGATCGAGGATAGGGAATGCCGAGAGCTCTCCAAGAGACAGCGCCCAGCTGCCCAGCCCTATCGGCGTCATCGCCTAGCCCTTAGTCTTTTCGGGAGTGGGGCGGGGGATGTTGGCACTTGGCAGCCAGAAAATGAACCAGTCCTGTTTCTTCGGCAGTACGGGGTACTTAAGTGGGATGTTGCGCTGCTGGACGTAGCTGGGAAGGTACGTGCGCGCGCGTGTTGTGTTGTGCTGTGCTGTGTTGTGCTGGGTTGAAGGTCAACGTTGCTGGGTGGAAACCGAAACCGAAACCGACTCCAACTCCGCGGGATGGACGATTGTTATTGTCGGCCACCAATAAGGGGAGGTGACTGCAACTGAGTACCAACATCATCTATGAAAATAGAGGGCGACGAAATCAACAACCATGCCTCTCCGATCACTGCAGCTGGTCCAGGCCATCGTGGCGCTGTGTCTCATCCTCTCGCTGGTGCGGTATACAACACCAACCCTACAACCATCAACACCACCGCCCAACGCACCCCATCAACACCCACACCCACACCCAAACCCCCAGCCACACCCCGATCCAGACACAAGCCAGCCCATCCCCTCCACCGCAGCAGCAACCGACCTCCTCATCCCCCAAACAATCCACCACCTCCTCCTCTCCATGCCCAACCACCCCGTCTCCGCCTTCCGTCCCTCCCAGCACACCATCTCCTGGCAGCAATCCGGCTGGAAGATCGAGTACTGGACCGAGGCGGCGTGCGCCGAACTCGCGCGCGCCACCGACCCGTCGTCCGGCCGCTACGCCGCCGCGCTGGCCGCCCTGCCCTCCGCCGTCCTGAAATCGGACTTCTGTCGCTATCTGATCCTGTACGCGCGGGGCGGCGTGTACAATGATCTGGACGTGCGGCTGATGCAGCCGTTGCCGTGGGGGGTGATGTTCGGAGATGAATCGGGGGATCATCCTGGAGATGGAGATGCCCCCGGGACACTAAGGGAGAGTGGTCCCCCCGCCGCCATCATCGGGTTGGAAGGCGACGCCGCCACGCGCGGTCTGCCGCGGTCGCCGCAGTTCGTGCAGTGGACGATGGTCGCGGCGCCGGGCCATCCGATCTTCAGGGCGGTCTTGGGGAAGATCGTCGACCGGACGGAGGAGTATCTCCGGCGTTTAGGGCAAGAAGATCGCGCGCGGGTGGAACCGCCGGACGTGATGGAGTGGACGGGCCCGAGCGTCTGGACGGATGCCGTGCTCGAGTATCTCGGGGCCGATGAGGGGATGTTGCACACCCTGCGAGATCTGCAGGAGACGCTGCGCATCAGGGATGTGGTGGTGCTGCCCAAGCGCGGGTTCGCCATCACGCAGGGCGAGGACCATCGCTCGGCGGAGGTGCTGGTCAAGCATTATTTCTCCGGGACGTGGAAGACACGTTGTCGGGGTGTGTGGCGGTGGGCTGGGGGGTGTTGACTTTTCTTCTCGGGGTGATTGGGGGGGCGTTTGGGCTGTTGGGGTTGGGGTTGGGACTGTGTTTTGAATATATTTATTTGGGGTGTAGAGTTGGGTTGGCGGGCTCATGGGCCGTGTACATATTCACTTCTGGGATGCAAAATATCCTCATCAGTTCGCGTGTGTAGTACTTGGCCTGCAGCTACACCGCATGAGATGCACTTATCCGATAAGATTCAATAATATTCGCTAGAATACACACCGGGTATCGAGGTGCATGTGCACGCAGACAACCATCTCCCCATTCAATGCCCAGAAAGAGAAAACCACACCTCCTTAAATGCCCAGAAACAAAAAACAACGCCCCTTCCAACACTCCCAACAATTAAAACATCTTCTCAATAATATTCCGATCGCCGTCCAAAGCATCCGCCTCCCGCCTCAGCACATCCGCCCGGAACCGCCGGAAGGCATTCTCGATGCGCTTCCGGCGCTCGGGCTCGTTGGTGATCCCCCGGCTGCCGACGGCGGCACCACTCAGAAAGCCTATCACGTTGTCAATACTTCTCTTCTTACTGGTGTTATGACATGCAGAGGAAACATACCCAACTCCCCGCCCAGAAACAACCCGCCCGCCGAGGCAAAGAAATACGTCGCGAAGTCGCCGAACGTGGTGGGTTTCAGCAGCGGGGTGATATCGGGGATGGATTCTAGCGTCGAGCACCCTCGCGTTAGCTGAGCTTCAATCATGTTGGAACGGGGGGGTGCATACCAGTCCGCCCATCCGCAAACACCACCTTCGTTGGCTTCTGCTGCGCGCGGAAGACCTCGAAGAAGGCGCGGCGCGAGCTCCGCAGCCGGAAAGCCGTGTAGAGTCCCAGACCCACGCCCACGGCGGAGCCGACGGTCGTCCAGAGGGAGACGGTGCGGGCGGCGGATTGCAGGGCGTCGCGGTCGGAGGCCGACAGGTCGTGTTGCAGGTGCTGGTCCGCGAGCCGGGTCAGTTCGTCGCTGCGGCGGCTGCGGGTGAGGGGGATGGAGTCGAGCATTTTGTTGTTGTTGTTGTTGTTGTTGTTGTTGCTGTTGGTTTGGGTGGTGGATATGCGATTGAGTGGTTTTGGAGGGTCAGGGTGAGAGATGCAGGTCGGTGGGTGGATTTTATGGGATGCGTGTCTGCGAGGCCTGGCGATGCCATGCGATGCGAGGACACGGGCGGAGTCGGGATGACGTCACGGGATGATCTCATCGTGTTGTGAGTGGGTGAATGGGGTGAGGATACTGTTCCAAGTCAATGGAGATACTATGATTGTGAAAAAAAGTTGTCGCAACAGTCCGAATGTCTTCCGATGCACTGCTGTATCTTTGTGCGTGTGTCTTGTGGCCATAATCAATCTGGTGGTGGGATTGCGGATCGACACTGCGCTCCTGCCTGAGGCTGCCAACCGCATATTCGTGCTTCAGGCATAAGAGAGCAGGCACGTGATCCACCCGATAACGTCGTGGTGGGCTTATCAGTTCTCCTCGACGCGACTTTCTCTCTCCACCTCACCGAGTCACAACTGACACACACTCCATACTCATCAAAAAGACCCTGTACGTCTTTGACTGTATTTGTCTATGATTGTCTATGACCGTCTATGTCTAGTCTAAATCCAAGACACGTCTAACTTTGTCTAACTTGGGCAAAAATCCACAGGCAAGGATGCATCGCTTGAAAACAAACTCCCCTCTCCACCCCGGTCGGCCCCGTCGGCCCCGACGACGACCTACAACCGCGCACCCCCCTTGAGATTCGCCTCCATCATCTGTCCGATCCGGGGATCCACCCGGCTGAACATGGCCACCGTCGCCTGCTGCAGCTCCGGCACCACCCCCTCCAGCGAGTTGCAGAGGTTCGTCACGAACAGCCGGCGCTCCTGCTCGTCGAACACCTTGTGCCACAGCGCGCGCGGCTGCACGAAGTCCTCATCGTCCACGGGGATCTCGTTCAGCCCCAGCACCCCGCCCATCCGCAGGAACTCGTGGTGGCGCACCTCCTGCGCCGACGGGCTGCTCACCCCGGGGGTGAGCGTGCTGCGCACGTAGTTGGGGTCGCCGCCGTAGTTGTGCGTGGTGGTGTGGGCGCCGTCGCGCAGGTAGGGGGCGTACACCGGGCACACGGGCTTGTTGGGCGGGAGCTGCGGGTAGTTGACACCCAGGCGGTAGCGCTGGGCGTCGGGGTAGGCGAACATGCGGGCTTGGAGCACTATACAGACACTGTGTTAGGGGTTGTGTTGACTTTTCCAGTGGACGGGGAGAGGGACATACTCGGGTCAGGAGTGGCAGCCACACCGGGGACCAGGTTGGAGGGAGAGAAAGCCGCCTGTTCGATCTCGGCGAAGAAGTTCTCGGGCTGTGCACGAATGGTCAGCTATTTCTCGGAAATGATGCACCAGGCAAAAGGGGCAACGCACGTTCCGGTTGAGAGTCATCTCGCCAACCTCGATCAAGGGGAAGTCCTTGTGCGGCCACACCTTGGTGATGTCGAACAACGCCCGACCGAACGTCTCGGCGCGCTCGGGCTCCATCACCTGCACGTACAGCTTCCACACCGGGTGGTCGCCGCGCGCGATCGCCTCCCACAGATCCTGGTTGTACGAGTCCGGGTTGGTGCCCGCCAACCTCGTCGCCATGTCGGAGCTGATGTTGCTGATGCCCTGCACGGGCTTGAAGTGGAACTTGCAGTAGCGGAAGCTGCCGTCCTCGGACACCAGCTTGAAAGTGTGGATGCCGAACCCGGTCATCTTGCGCGCCGACTCGGGGTGGCCGCGCGAGCCGAACAGGTGCATCAAGGCGTGCACACTCTCGGGCTGGTTGACGTGGAAGTCCCAGAACTAGAGTTGTCGCGTGGGTCAGTGCGCTGCTTGGCCGACATGTTGTTCCGGATGTACTGGCTGCTTACCATGTTGGGGTCGCCGCGGTTGGTGGCGGGGTGCTTCTTGTGGCTGCGGTTCACCGCGGGGAAGCGGATGGGATCGCGCACCCAGAAAACGGGCTGTCGGTGGTTGTGTCAGCTCAGCGGAACTCGGTGCGATGCAGGCGCAGACGGGCTTACGGCGTGGTTGCCAACAATGTCATGGTTACCCTCCTCGGTGAAGAACTTGACGGCGAATCCGTGGATGTCGAGCGCGGTGTCGGCACTGCCCAGACCACCGCCCGTGGTGCTGTGGCGGAACAGCACCTTGGTCTTCTTGCCCACGCCCGTCAGGAACTTGGCCTTGGTGAGGTGGGAGATGTCCTTGGTGACGCGGAATTCACCCCAGGCGCCGGAGCCCTTGGCGTGGACGACTCTGCGAGCCGATTAGTTCGCGTCCCATGCACATGAGCTGCATGCAGATCGGGGATCGGCAGTGCAGGGGTAAGGATCCGTACCGCTCCGGAATTCTCTCCCGGTTGAAATGTGTCAGGGTCTCGATCAGCAGAGTGTCTCCCAGGGTAGTGAGGCCACCGCCACCGAAGGTGGGCAGGGTGGTGCTGACCGCAGGGTCAGTGACAGGTTGGCCTGGATGGATGGGTCAGAGAAGTGATCAACAATGGCCATCGGAGAGGGTCTAGACATACCCTCAGCGAGGGTGAAAGTAGGCTTGGACATGGCGTGGAGTATGTGTGGATGAGGATTGAGTTTGCGAAAAGGGGAGAAAGGGGGGAAATTATGGATCGCGGGGGGCGATCGTGAGATGTAGGAGTTATATACGGCTACGGCCAGGTAGGCTTATCTCTGGACTAACGGCAAGATAGGGATTGCAAGCGATTGCAAGCGATTGCAAACGTGGCGCTCCAGCAGCGGTGAAGCCTTTATCTCGGGACAGAAATTTTCTCGGAGGCACGGTCTCACCTAGTGCCAAAAGTGGATGGGGATGTTGACGTTTGGCCAGGGAATCTAGAGGGTCAGTGAGGGTCAGTGAGGGGAAATTTAGTAACATCATTGCTCTCTACGACTTTTCCCCTCACCGTGCCTGCCCCTCATGAGGGGGCGCCCCGTCAGCACAATCAGCGCCCTCTGATTGGTCAATCGGTCAAAGTTCGGCGCATTGCCAGGTACTCGTGAGATCACATGACCATCTGCCGACAGACTCCGATCTCTGGCCGGTCTCGCCGAGCTCGGGTGTATTTTTCCGGATATGAGCAGAACAAGAATCATCAACACCATGCTTGGTCGTCTCCAACCCCTGTACCCGCATACTCGAATGCCTCATAAATCCCTCGCTTACCCCTCATACGTCAATCCTATGTCTGTCTTGCATCAACCCGGATGACCGCGGATATGTCGGCACAATCAACGGGCCAAACTCGGGCCTCACTGCAGGTCTATACGAGACACTCTTTGTCCAAGGTAGCCGACCCATCGTGTCCTCCATGAAGAAAACAGGATATAAGGCAGTGATGGCACCGCTCGAGTCGCATCATCAGCATCAGCATCAGCATCTTCAGCAGCAGCAAGATCACAATCATCTCTCAATCTTCAATCTCAGTGAATCACCCTTGTTACTTCCATATCTCCCTAATCCATAATCATGTCAGTTGCCAACAACTCCCAGTTCGACTTTATCGTCGTGGGTGGTGGTACGGCAGGAAACTGCATTGCGGGCCGGCTGGCCGAGAACCCGGACGTCAAGGTCCTCGTGGTCGAGGCCGGTGTCGCTAACTCGCACGAGATCGAAGACATCACGACGCCGTCCAAAGCCTTCGGGCTGCGGGGCAGCCAGTACGATTGGGCGTACAAAAGCACCATGATCAAGCGTGAGGACTACGAGCGCGTGGAGAAGCCCAACACGCGCGGCAAGGCGCTGGGCGGCAGCTCGTGTGCCAACTACTTCACCTGGATCCCCGGGTCGGCGGCCACCTTCGACGACTGGGAGTCCTTCGGCGGCCGGGATTGGACCTGGGCGAACTGCGTTGAGTACCTGCGTAAATGCGCCACCTACCACGATGACGAGAAGCTGTACCCGGCTGAGCTGCACCAGATCGGTTCCAGTGGGCCCCTGCAGATCTCCCACGCCGAATTGGTGCCCGAGCTGCAGCCCTTCCGCGACGCCCTCAGCCAGGCCTGGGTGTCCAAGGGCGAACCACTGACCGAGGACATCTACTCCGGCGAGATGCACGGGCTCACCCACTGCGTCGACTCGATCTACAAGGGTCAGCGCCAGGGCAGCTTTGTGTATCTGCTCAACCGGCCCAACGTGACGATCTTGTCCGGCGCGCACTCCAAGCGGTTGCTCATCGACCCGTCCACCCGCGTCTGCTCCGGCGTCGAGGTCGTCCTCCCCTCGACCAACACCACCCTACGCCTCCACGCCACTCGCGAGGTCATCCTCTCGCAGGGGGTGTTCGAAACCCCGAAACTGCTCATGCTCAGCGGCGTCGGCCCGCAGTCGGAACTCGCCAAACACAACATCGATGTGATCCTGGACTCCCCGCACGTCGGCCAACACCTGCTGGACCACCCGATCGTCCCCTTTGTCCTCAAGCTGAAGGATGGCCTCACGTTGGACGACCACCTGCTCCGGCCCGGCCCCGCCCACGACGCCGCCGTGTCGGCCTACCGCCGCGACCACACCGGACCCGTCAGCTCGGGTCTGCTGGAGATGGTCGGCTTCCCGCGCATCGACGCCCGGCTGGACCAGTACCCCGCCTACCGTGCCGCGAAGGCTGCCAATGGCGGCCGCGACCCCTTCGGTCCAGCGGGGCAGCCCCACTTCGAGCTCGACTTTGTGGGGATGTTCAGCTCCGCCTTCCAGTGGCATTACCCCGTCCCCAAGGAGGGGAGCTATATGACCGTCATCGTGGATCTGCTGCGACCCGTGTCCGAGGGGGGTGAGGTCACGCTCAACTCCGCGGATCCCCTGGTGCAGCCCAACATCAACCTCAACTTCTTCGCCGACGATCTGGATGTTCTCGCGATGCGGGAGGGTGTGCGCTGGACGTACGATGTGCTGACCCAGGGGGAGGGGTTCAAGGATCTCGTGGTGGGTGAGTACCCTTGGGAGATGCCGTTGCACTCGGATGAGGCGATGAACAAGGCTGTCCTGGAGAGAAGTCAGACTGGATACCGTAAGTGCTATTCCCACCTTTTTGCTTGTTCACCTGATCTTCTCCGTGTATGGCTAGAGCATGATGTCACTAACAAGTTCTCACGAGACAGACCCCTGTGGCACCGCCCGCCTGTCCAAGAGCATCCACCAGGGCGTGGTGGACTCCCGACTCCGGGTCCATGGGATCCGCAACCTGCGCGTCGCGGATGCGTCCGTCATCCCCGTGATTCCGGACTGTCGGATTCAGAACTCGGTGTACATGATCGGCGAGAAGGTGAGCACGCCCCTCCATGTGGTGAAATGAGATGCTAATGCTCGATGTGCTTGCAGGGCGCCGATCTCATCAAGGCTGACCATCGCGATCTCTACGAAGCTAGAGGGGTTCCGTATCTGGTCCCTAGTCGGTTGTAGGAATTCGGTTGTAGGAAGAAGGAAATGCCGTGGAGTTGGGTTTGCTAGGCTGCATTGTTTGTTTAACATATTGAAAATTGAATTGATTCAGCAACAATGAAAGACTCGTCTTGTGATTGATTGTTCTCATGATCCACACTCTAGTTTGCTGACCATCTCAATTTGAGGATGAATCCTCTCATGAGTGATTGCGTGCACATCAGCCGCTCTGCCATGCCGCCGTAGGCTCGTTTTATTGGCGAGAAGCAAGCGACATCGAGAGGCTGGCAAAGATATGATGAGTGGGAAGGTATACAGATATGTATACCTCTATCTTAGCTCTAAAGATTGTTGAATTCAGGCGTCAACCAGGAGTCATGGCCGTCAAGAATTAAGAGGCTATATCGCCCGGCCCACCGGCTCTTGGTGGCAGGAATTCAGTGTTCATAAAGGTAATATAAGCTATTTCCTTGAACAGTCCAGCTATTGGACAATAGAATCTATTTTTTGATTATTTGGAACAACAGCTCAATGGTATGCCTCGATAAGAACCTGAGCTTTGGAGATCAAGTAAAGTGGCAACACCCCGATCGCGGCGTTGCTGCACTCAATTGAGGTTATTCACTTGCGATTTCTTGGCTGTATACAAAACAGTCTATCAAGATACTGGGAGCAGAGTTCACGCCCTCTAGCTACTCATTCTATGGCGAAGCCTGCTTTATTCAAACTGCAGGCATTCTCATTGAGAGCACTCTATTCCAGCTTGACAACTTGTACGCGGGTAGACCACTCTCCCAGGAGCTTGAGATTGTTATGTCTCGCTCGTTCAGAGCGAATATATCTGAAGAATGAATGGACTTCTTGAGGCTTGCTGTCGGTTGACCAAGTTTCATACCTATTTATCGCCTATGCAAGGCTGGGAATTTGAGTTACGCTTTTGGAGCAGGATGGTAGCTGTTTTCCGACTACATGACGGCTGAATACCGCCCACGCTTGGCAAGAGGGATGAAGTCCAGTTCCTTGAAGGTTCTTTTTTTTTTTTTTTTTTTTTTTTTTCTTTTCAAAATAGTCAGTGTAGGGCTCTTTAGGCGACTATCAATAATAGATCTGATTCCTGGAGACGACGTTGTAGTGTTCTACGCAGAACTTCAACAGATGCGCGCAGCTTTTACCACAGGCAGAAGTACGTCTTGCTGAGTACCTGCAATAGCGAGGTCGATATGGTCTTCCTGATGGACAACGAGGATTTTGATGATGTCTGCATGTCTTTCAGGGACTGCCTCGCCGAAGGTACCGTCGGCGCTGGTAGGAACACTGATAAGGTGTACAGTGCTGCTGTACATCATTCTTCCTACTTCTGTTCTTTCTGCTGTTGGGTCCGGACATCTCCTAGCTACTAGCTAGCTAGGGCTAGGTATAACTACTGGCTGCCTGGGGGTTTGCCTGGCATTTGCCTGGTTTGCATCGTACGGTAGACTGCTTGCCTCCCTGATCACGTATGACTAACTGCCGCTCCTATGGCTCCGCCATCCAGACCGCCCCCTCGGGGTATTCTCGGATACACCGACACTTCCTGAATCCCTCCTTCATCATCAAACAACATCATATGTACATACTTACTTACCTACTCGCACATTCGTATTCACCATACTGGTCCTGCGAAGCCTGATAGCCAAGTCAACCTCCACACGTCCCGTACCATGCCGCCCATCAATAATCAGAGCAGCTTGGGCTGACAGCCGTCTGGTCGAATATGCGACACCTTTCGAGATATTTCAATCAATGCTTCAAGGCATCACTCAGGAGGATGTCATCTTCTTCGAGAGGTGACTCTGATATCTTTGAGTACACTTCTGGACGCTTTCTGTGAGCTATGGCTGGTGAACTGCTGGACGCGCCCAGTCACAATAGTTACAATACACTGACGTGCTCGCGGTTGGCCAGATTCAACGAGGAGATCCGCCGCGCCGAACGCCGTGCTCGATTCGACGTGGATGCCCTTGCCAGGGTTGCCTGCCATTCCGTCGGCCGCTGCCTCGATGGCGTGGTTTCGATCACAAAAGTCGCCGAGGGGGGCTTCAACCGCGTCTTACAAATCACCTTCGATGATGGATATGCAGTCCTGGCAAGATTGCCGTATAAGACGACTGTTCCCAAACATCATGCAGTGGCCAGTGAAGCGGCCACACTCGCCCATCTGCGTGCTAATGGGGTCCCCGTTCCCAAAGTCCTTGCCTACTCTCCAGATCAGACAAACGCCGTTAGAGCCGAGTACATTCTCTTGGAAAGATTCGAAGGAACACCCTTGAGCGGTCAGTGGTACTCCATGGACACCAGAACTCGTGTCAAAATTATGCGACAGATCGTGGATCTGGAAAGACAGTTCATGAGCATCCGCTTCCCAGCAAGCGGAAGTCTTTACCACCGCCGTGATCTTGCAAGCTCACAACGCGTGATCCCGGTCTCGGACGACATTGTCGTTGGTCCAACCGCACAACATGAATGGTGGTATCGGGAACGGGCTTCTCTGGACGTCGACCGCGGTCCATGTCAGTCTCCGTCTGGGTATTACTTTTTTTGTTTGTCTCGGAAAACACTGACTCCGAGTCAGGGACTACATTCTCCTCATGCTTTGAAGCACCTGCTAAGCGCGAGATGGAGTTTTGTGAAAAGTTTGGCAAACCACGACTCCACGTCGAAAGATACCTGCGAGAACTACACCAGTATCAACCCCGCTCACCCATTCCGTACCAGCATCTCCTTGCCAATTACTTGAAGCTAGCGCCTGGTCTCGACGTTCCATCCGACCACCGCATGGCTCGCCCGACTGTTCGTCATCCGGACTTTTCGCCCAACAATATCCTGGTGAATACGTCCAACGAAGTGGTCGGAATCATCGACTGGCAGCATGCAGTCATTCTGCCCCTCTGCCTGTGCGCTGGCATCCCCGACCATTTTCAAAATTGGGGCGATCTCGTGTCGGAGACATTATCCAAGCCTGAGGTCAAACTGCCGGATCATTTTGACCAACTCAACCATGAAGAACAGGCGGCGGTTCAGGAGACGATGCGGAGACGAATCGTGCACTTTTACTATGCGGCATTGACCATGAAATCCCTGCCGGATCATTTTGATGCCATCCGAACTGAAAACTGCATGCTCCGCGCGAAGCTTTTTCATCATGCACAGGCTCCCTGGGAAGGAGACTCGGTGTCGTTGAAGTATACCATGATGCAGGTACTCACGAATTGGCCGATGCCGTTGTATGAAGGGGCACCGACGGGTTTGATGGAGTGTCCGGTTCATTTTTCAGAGGAAGAGATACAAAACTGCGCGGAGGATCACCGCCAGGAACAGGAGTTACTACAGGAGCTGGGCGAGATGAGGGATTTCATCGGGACCGACGCCCTAGGCTGGGTTCCAGATGAGGATGAGTTTGAACGGTGCAAGGCGGTCATCCAGAGCATCAAGAATGGTTTGATGGAACATTCAAGCACCGAAATGGAGAAAACAGCTGTCGTTCACCATTTTCCATTCGATGACCATGACGAGAATCCGTGATATCCGTTCACAATGAGTTCGCGATCTTGATCAAATGAGGGATGCCGTTTGTTGGCAATCGACCTTGCTCAGGTCCACTAGATCCGCGTGATCTGGAGCCGTTATACGTAGTGACTTCTAAGATCAGGGGAACGGCTTTTCTTCGCGATCCGTGTTCGCTCAGTAAAACGGGGATCGAATGTTGAGCGAGACTCACCTTCTCCTTGGCGCGCGCTCGAGACTTTTGCAAGAGATGACTGCGGTGTCAACATTGATCTTATTGTGTGAGCGACTCCGGCTCTTCGTGGTTCAAAGATTTATTGATTGAGACTATAGCCCTATTGGGAATATCCGCATCAGATTTTATTCCACGGATGATGTTGTGAAGGACTGGCATTTTGAAGGACAGAACGTCTGATTCCATATCGGGGTAGGACAAAGAATGTGATCTCAATTCGTCGAGAACGAGAGAAGGTATTTGATTACAACGCTGAGTACATAGATATTCACGATGTATGCTGCGGAAGTAGCATCGGCCGTGGTTGCATAAATCTTCATGAAAGATCCAAGAACCTCGCCTTTCCGGTATGTCTATACGTGACATTTGGGTACCGCACTCTGGGTCTCTACACACAGTAACCAGGTCTGAACAGGAAAAGGACTCCTGGTTGCAACTTGACTTATCCCTAAGGCTCTGTGAATCCTGAGAACGGCGCCGGCAGCTGCGCCGGCATCGGAGTGCAATCCCTTCAGGATCCTGTGTGGGGGCGCAACGTGGGAGATGCAGAGCATGCCCTCAGCCTTGCCGGCTTCATGAACCGTGCCGTGGCTGTCTGGGGATACTACGGTACAGCCACTTCCGGGATGCGCCCACTGGGCCCAGCAATCATGTCTGACCTCCATCAGACGAAGCCAGTGGGCGACGGAGGGCTGGGGACCCCACAGAAGCATATATAGTGATCCGCGACTCATCCGCTACGGGGTCCGTAGCTCTATTATACAACACTCATTCTCATTTGTCTTGAACACATCCGGACGAAGACCCTAAGCTCGGTCCCATCAAATCGCCGTACACCAGCCATGGCCATCAAATCATTAGACTTCCGCCGCTATCGCAGCGACGATGCGCAAGAGCGACAACAATTCTGCGATGAACTCTGTGAAGCGCTCTGTGTCTATGGATTTGCTAAGATTCGCCACTCGTCACTTCCAAAAGAGAAGATTGACCAATTGTTCGAATTCGTGAGTCATCCGATATGGCGTCGAAGCTAGCCTGTGCGAGATGTGCGGGCTAATTGCAATGACGACGCACAGAACAAGCGATTCTTTGATCTCCCAGATGACATCAAAGTGAAGGCAGCGCACCCGGCCGCGCCGAACCCCCATCGAGGCTGGAGTGCCATTGGCCAAGAGAGCGTGTGGCAGATCTCCAAGTTCGAGCAAGGCGAGCAGCAGACGGACAGTTACCAGGAATATCGGGTGTGTAAGAGTTATTAGCTAGCCACTGCAAGGTCCACCCCCGGGGTCAAGGCACATCGCTAACAGCCCGCTATTCCAGGAATCCTTCGACCAAGGCGCTGCCACCGACGAGCTCTTCCCCAACCGTTGGGTCGACGAGACCGACCTCCCCGGCTTCCGCCCCTTTATGGAGGGGATCTACGACGACTTCCACGAGCTGCACGGCCACCTCGTGCGCGCCATCACCGCCGGCCTCCGGCTGCCCGCCGACCATCTCATCGCCAAACACCAGAGCAACACTAGCGAGCTGCGCCTGCTGCACTACCCGGCTATTCCGGCGCGGTCGATGGGGTCCGGCAAGCGCATCGGCGAGCACTCCGACTTCGGGACGTTGACCCTGCTCCTGCAGGACTCGGTGGGCGGGTTGCAGGTCGAGGATCAGCGCCAGCTGGGCAGCTTCATCCCCGTCGAGTCGGAGAACGTGTACGAGGTGATCATCAACGTCGGCGACTGTCTGCAGCGCTGGACCAACAAGCAGTTGCGCTCGGCCAACCATCGCGTCTGTCTGCCTCAGGGGACTGATGTGCACTCCACCGCGATGCTGGCCCCTCGGTACTCGGTGGCTTACTTTGGGAAACCGGATCGTGAGGTGCTGGTCGACACCCTGCCGGCGTTCGTGCGGCCCGGCATCAAGTCGGCGTACAATGATCATCTGACTGCGCTGGAATATATGCAGCAGAAACTGGTTCGCACTTATGGCTGAGGCTTTGTTGGAATCCGGTAGCAGGGTAGTTAGGAGGAGTACAGCGCAAGTGTAGTGGTGCGATAGTGAATTTTTCGAGTTTGTGTTTTATGATAGTATTGTTCATTTTCCCGTCCATTCCGGTTTCTATAAAGGGCTCTACATTATCATGTCGGCTGTAGCTTGACAACAGGGACTTGTAGCACACTATATGGGGTCATATCAGATTCAAGAATACCGCGCGAATGGAATCTGAAACATGAATACTGAAAATATATGGTTGCCTCTAGAAATAGAACCCCTTCACCCCAGCTCTCCTCAACCAATGATGATTTCTCGGAATCGACTGTGACCAAGGTCGGTATTGGAGATTCTTTCACTGTGTTCCACGGTGCTCTTCACATCCAGGTTTGCCCAAGGCTGATCGGTAACGCGCACAGATCGATTCTGTGTAACTGGAGCATTAGCATAATCAGACCCACGGAAGTAGTACCAGATCAGGTGGGAGTGTCTAACCTGGATCATGGATAGAAGTGTCGCATAAATGGCCTCATCTTTACCTACACCCACCCCAACACCCCAAGAACTCTCGGGACCATCTCCAACAACGCAGTGTGCGAATGTGACCAGCAAGCCCTGCTGCCGCTCGTCGGGAAGGGGGTGGAAGGCGGCCATCTGGCACCGGAAGGGCAGCTGCAGAGCCTGAGACATGAGGGTTGCAATCCGACTCGCCTCGTCCGAGCTATCCTCCAGCTCGTGCGGGCAGGCGGGATGCTGGAACAGCACGCCGAAGCCCTGTTGCTGTTGTCCAAGGATGCGTGCACGGTAGGAGGCGTCGTGGTCGTAGGATTCTAGAAACAGCGCGCAGACCTCCTCGGCAGCCAGACCTCGTTCCCATGCAACGGACTGTGTCTTGACGATACGACTGAAATGCGCTGCCAACTCGCCGGGCAGGCTCAAGCCGAGTCCCTGCTGGATGAGCCAGGCCACGCCCCCTTTGCCGCTCTGGCTGTTCACGCCGATCACGCCGTCGAAAGAGATGCCCAGATCGGCCGGGTCGAGGGGCAAGTACGGCACCCGCCACGCACTCCGCGACGGGTTGGCGGCGCGCCTGCTCAACCCCTTGCGGATGGCATCCTGATGGGCCCCGGAGAAGGCTCGGAAGTAGTAGTCGCCGGAGTACGGGGTGCGCGGGTGGACGGGCAGCTGCGTGACCTCCTCGTACACGCGCCGGATGGCCGGCAGGTCCGACAGGTCCAGGCCCGTCTCGATGCCCTGCGTGAAGTAGTTCATGGCCGCCGTCACGAGATCGAGGTTGCCGGCGCGCTCGCCGTTGCCAAACAGACACCCTTCGACACGATCCCCACCAGCCAGACACGCGAGCTCGGCGGCGGCGACGGCGCCCCCGCGGTCATTGTGCGTGTGGATCGAGATGCAGACCGTGTCGCGGTCCCGGAGGTGCCGCGAGAAGTATTCGACCTGGTCGGCGAAGACGTTGACGGTGGTGGCCTCGACGCTGGAGGCGAGCCCTAAGATGACGGGCTGCTCGGGGGTGGGTTTCCACGCCGCCTGGATCGTCGCCGCCAGACGGAGGGCCGCCTCGGGGCGCGCATTCGCAAAGTCCTCGAAGCCGAACCCCAGCGTCCACTGCGTGCCCTGCGCCTCCGGGTCGTCTTTCGTGATCGACCGCGCGTACTCGATGCACTCCGTCACCCGCGCCAACCACTCCGTCTCCGCCGGCTGCTGCAGGATGGTCTCGCAGTAGTTGTCGCTGGTCGCGAGGTAGGTGAAGAGAATGGCCTTCTTGGCCCCCTTGAGGCTCTCGACCGCGCGCTTGAGCGTCTCCTTCCGGCAGGGAGTCATCACTTCCAGACTGACATCTGGCGGCACCGCCCCGGGGGTCTCCACGAGCTCCCGCGTGAAGTTGAACTCGGTGTCCGAGGCACAGGGGAAGGAAACCTCGATCTCCTTGAACCCGATGGCGACCAGAAGGCGGAACATCTGCCATTTCTGCTGGATTGTCTATATGCATGGTCATGGCATGGCGGATTAGCTTTCGTCCGCTTCCTAAAACCTCTTCCTTAGACGGGGAATCTGGGTTTCGTGCGCACCATGGGGTTGGGAAGAGCTTGATTGCCATCTCGAAGATCGGTTGATAGCCAAATGGGGGACTTGGTCAACTTCCTGGATGGCCATTGTCGGTCAGGGAGGTGGACGTGGGGAGGATCCCGGCCGCCATACTTGCTCTGTAGGCTTTGGCCGCCCGCACAGGTTGTCGACATTTGGGGGTTCTGCGTTGGCTGCGTTGGCCTTAGCTTTGACCGGCTGGACATCTGGGTCGCTGCCAAACTGGTTACATTCTTTTCTTCTATGGGGTGGGGATCGCGGTTCTTTTCTTTGCACATGGCCTGGGAGCGAGGCACTGCAGAACCGGGCTAGGGCTTACCAAGCGCCAGTCATCGTGGCTGTCTTCCCCCACCACGTGTGATAAAAGGTTCAAAGGGGTCCCGAGTAGATGAGGTGCCATATGAACGGTACTAATCATCTCATCTGACCCTATGTTCATTTATTTCTGTGTTGGGTTGAGTACTTCATTTGAAGACATCTTGCTTAGTCAGGGGTGCATTTCCCGCTGTAGGCTACACCACCAGCTATTCTGCTTGACTCATCGGTAAGCACATCCAGGCCAGTTATGTATAGTGGACTGGCAGCCACTGTCCCATTGGACTACTACTTATTGTTGTAGACCGGAACAGTATTTATCTTTTTGCCAAACTGTGACCGGCCGATCGCGAATGAGCCTTGCCGCGATCGTCGACCGGCGGAGACAATGTCTGAGAAGCCCTAATGAGCATTCTTCCCCGTCACACGTCTACTTGATAAACATCGCTTTTTACTGCTTTTGCGTCTTCAGCGGCACCGCACACAATTGCTCTTACATCTCACCAGTAGTCCCAGTTACTCCCGTGACAATGGTCAAAACACATGATATCGTGGTGTTCCCAGGCGACTACGGAGGTCCCGAGGTGATGGCTGAAGGCCTGAAGGTACATTGCCCCCGGAACCAGTGGTCTGTCCGCGAGGCGACAGGACTGATAGTGAGATACCTCAGGTTCTAGGAGAGATCCAAAGGCAATACCAGACGAGGGTCACACTGAACCTTAAACATCATGTTCTCGGCGGAGTATGTTTGCCTCCTACTCCACCCTTACGGTGAGTGAGAATGTCACCACTAACGAGTCACGTTGCGGAGATGGAATAGGCGGCCTTTGATGCGTATGGCACGCCTGTAACCGAAGAGGCCCTGCAAGATGCACAGAGCGCATCGGCGGTTCTTCTAGGGGCTGTGGGTGGTCCGGTATGTGAGAGAGGTCCCATCATCGACGCGAAAGGAATCCATAGGAAGGACGCCTGACACTGACGCGATAGGACCCTTTCCACAGGCGTGGCAAGGGAGTCCGATCCCCGTCGAATCCGGCTTAGGCAGACTGCGCAAAGCCATGGACGCGTTTGGCAACCTGCGACCAATCAACTTCATTGCGCCCGTCTTGATCGAGTCGTCCAGTCTGAAGGAGCGCGTGTGCCGGGGCGCGGATCTCCTCATCGTCCGCGAGCTCAGCGGCGGCATCTACTACGGGGATCGTCAGGAGCATGACGGGACCTTCAACGTGGCCTCGGACCTCGACCACTATGACCGGCACGCCATCGAGCGTGTCACACGACTGGCTGCCCGACTGGCCCGCGCGACAGATCCCCCTTTGCCCATCACGAGCCTGGACAAGGCCAACCTGCTGGCTGCCTGTGGCCGACTCTGGCGCGGCGTCGTGGAGCAGACCATCCGCACCGAGTTCCCCGACCTGACTCTGCGGCATATGCTCATCGATACGGCGGCCATGACCCTGGCGTGCCGGCCGACGACGCTGAATGGCGTCGTTCTGACGAGTAACATGTTCGGTGACATTGTGAGCGACGAAGCCAGCGCCATCCCCGGCAGTTTGGGGCTGCTTCCTAGTGCGAGCCTCTGTGCGATTCCTGACCCTGATAAGGGCGATGGAGTGCGCGGCATCTACGAGCCTGTTCACGGTAAGGGTCCTCCTCTTGTATGCGACAGGCTCTGTTCCGCTGATGTCAGTTATGCGGCTCAGGATCCGCCCCCGACATTGCGGGTAAAGGTATCATTAACCCGACGGGGATGATCCTGTCGGTCGCCATGATGCTCCGCTACTCGCTTGAGATGCCGGATGCAGCTACAGCTGTCGAAACGGCCGTTAAGGAGGTCATTGAACGGGGGTGCCGGACAAGAGATGTCGGTGGCACGGCCTCTACGGCGGAGTTCGGCGACGCAGTCGTGGCGTATTTGGAGGATCATGCGTGAGGCGAGTCGATTGTGCCATGCCTCTCTCTGTACTTGCGGCAGATCTATCCATATATCCATCACAGAATTGAAAGTATGCCGCTTGTTCGGGACCAGAAGCAAGAGTGGTCGTAGCCATCCTGCCACACACGCAGCATGTCCAAAATAGGGTTGAGTGGAACAACCAGCATCACAATCATCTTAGCTTCTAAAACCTAATAGAAGACTGGAATTAAACCAACCAAAGAGAATCTGTGCGACTACATCTCTTGTAAATGTAAGCAAAGTGGGTAATTCCTTGACGCCAACCCCTCCTCCACCGCGTATATGAAAAGCCCAAGCCCCGCCCCGCAAAGCTACTAAGTATTATCGAATCTCGCACAATCACACAATGTCTACTCCAGGACTTAGGTTGAGCTTACAAGATCAAAGTCTGCCCGAAGACGGACGGGGCTTCGTGCGCGCGGTGGTAAAGCTTCTGGCCGACACCCGTGGGATTCAACTAGAGGAATGCAGCATTCAAGAACGACAGCCCGGCTCGACCCTCTGGTACCTGACTTGCCAACCACCGACCATCCCTCTTGACTCCGATATTTTGATTATCTCCACTCCTGATGACTTTTTCACCCATCTCGCCGTCGAGCTCGACGCCCGCGGCCGTTCTGCAGACGCATCGACCCTACGGTATGTCCTCGACCTGTGCCACACCGAGACCGAGCGCGGGGGGTTGGGATTCCCCGATTTCCCAGTTGTCGACTGGTCGCTCAATCAGACACAGCGACAGGGGCTGCAGGGCCTTCTAGAGGCCTGGCTGGAATCGCTGAACTCCGCCGAAAGGGCCCGAGGTCTGCCCTCTCCCCTGTCCGTCAAAGCCTCGTCCACGCGACCCATGACGCTGGCGGAAAAGATCCTGGCGCACCACGCCTTCTCGCTGCCGTCAGCCGAAGGCTTGAGAGGGGGTGACTTTATCCGTGTCACGGTCGACTGGATCATTGCCAGTGAGCTATCATGGGTGGTAGGTTGCTTCTTTATCCTCTCCCCTACCCCGAGCCCTATCCTCACAGGGTCAAGTGAAGATCGGCAGTTCGCAGAGCAGCTGATCCGGCCAAAACCCACAATCCTCTAGGGCATGAAACACAGTATGACCAGCATCGGGGAAGAGCCGACGGTTTGGCGAAATGACCGGTTCTGGCTGGCGGGCGATCACACGGTGGATCCCCGGACGTACCACCAACCGCGGGTCCGGGAATTGATTGATGGCATGCACGATGCGAAGACGAGGTTCAAGATGACGGAGAACCAAGGCTCAAATGTTTGCTGCCTGTCTGCTCTGCCTGAGGATCGTGGCGTGGCTGACGGCAACCCTCCTGTCTTTAGTTTACGATCCTGCATACGGAATTTGTGCGCGAGCGAGCCGAGCCGGGAATGCTCGTCCTGGGCTCAGACTCACACACCTGTTCTGCAGGCGCCGTCAGTTCCCTCGCTATCGGACTCGGTGCGGCGGATGTGATGGCGGCGCTGGCCACCGGGGAGACCTGGATCAAGACCCCGGAGTCGATCCGCGTGGAGTTCGTGGGCGCACCGGCGTGGTATATCCGGGGCAAGGACGTGATCCTCTACATATTGAAAACCCTCAAGCGCAACACCCATGCCGCGGATCGGATTGTGGAGTTCGGGGGGCCGGGGGCGCGCTATCTGTCCTGCGACGCTCGGTTCGCCATCTGTAACATGTGCACCGTAAGGTCTTCTGGGTATCTAGCTCTGTGTGCGTGTCCAGTGACTAACGCAAAGAGACGGAAATCATAGGAACTCGGTGCCATTACGGGCCTCTTCGTCCCGGACGAGGTCACCAGCCAATTCATCTCGGATCGGCCCCAGGCCCGCTACAGAACACAGTCGCTGTACTTCCAACCGGACGCTGATGCTTCTTATGCTGCAACCTTCCGGATCAATCTGGAGGAGGTCGAATCCTTCATTGCCCTCTACCCGTCCCCGGACAACGTCGTGCCCGTGACGGAGAAGCTCGACATGCGCTTCGAGGGCTGCTTCATCGGCGCGTGCACTACCACCGAGGAAGATCTAATTCTGGGCGCCTTGGTCATGGAAGCAGGCCTGCAGAAGGGGCTGCCGCTAGCCCGCGGGAAACGGATGGTGGTTCCCGGCAGTCTACCGATCGTGAGCAACCTGCGCGCTTTGGGGCTGTTGGATATCTATGCCCAGGCTGGGTTTATACTGCCCGCCGTGAGCTGCAGTCTGTGCCTGGGGATGGGGGCTGACCGCGCGGGGTCGGGCGAGAATTGGCTGTCGTCGCAGAACCGTAATTTCAAGAACCGAATGGGTCCAGGTGCGTCTTCGTCTCTCGGGACAAGGAGAAGGAAACAAGCTGATCAAGTCTGATCTGACCTTTCCTTTCAGGATCTACCGGCCATATTTGCTCCGCTGCTGTCGTTGCGGCCTCGTCCTTCAGCATGCAGTTGACCGACCCTCGTCCTCTCCTGCGTCAGGTGTCGGTCGAGAGGTATCAGACCCTACTTGCCAGCTGTCGACGCATGAAGGCTGAGCCGCGGGGGAAATTGCGCGAGCGTCTCAAGGCCAGCACAAACCCAGTCGTCTCACCCCCGATGCCCCCCGTGGTCGAGCCTTACTTGTCCGTTCGCAAGACTACTACTCCGTCGACAACGACGTCCATCTCAGGGCTGGAACAAGAGAAGCCGCACAGCGCACCAGCGCAAGTCATACGCAGCGGGGTCTCGAGGTTGGGGGATTTCGTAGATACTGACGCGGTAGGTTCGCGTTTGCGCGAGTGGACGAAAAGGCTATGGCTAACGGAGCGTGGACAAGATCATCCCTGCAGCATTCATTCTGGAGAGTCCGACCGACGTCCTGCTCGGGAGTCATTGCTTGGAGCTGACTCACCCCGAGTTTCGCGACCAGGTTCGCGCTGGTCTGGATGTCGTCGTCGCCGGGAAAGCGTTTGGCTGTGGTTCGTCGCGAGAAGAGGCGCCACGAGCGTTGAAAGGTACGTCTTGCGAGATCGATGGAGTAGAGGGAAACAGAAGGCAGTGGCTCTAACGGATGTGATGTTGCAGGTCTCGGGGTGAAATGTGTGATTGCACGATCGTTCTCCTTCATCTATGGACGCAACCAGCCCACCATCGGCCTCCTCGGCCTCACCATCACCGACGACGACTTCTACGCGGCGGCTCAGACCGGGGTGGCGATTGAGATTGACCTGCCCCGTCGACAGGTCACCCTGAGTGACCGATCGTACCCGTTTGTGTTGGACGAGATGGAACTGGCCTTGATTCAGCGACAAGGGCTGGCGGCGGCGTACAAGATGTTTGGCAAGACTGTTTTCCAGTCGCTCTGCAACGACACTGGGTCGGAGACAGTGCCAGCCTCTGCGCTGGCCGAGATGCATCTTGGACGCCGTCAGGCTGAAAAGAGAGGCAATCAGGAGGTGCTGGCATGGTGAAGTCGATCTTTCCTGTCTCTGTTCCTTAGCTCGGTATCTCAATCTATTATTCGCCATGTCGACAACAATGGAAGCTGTGAGCGAGGTAGCATCCGTGTAGATTTGAGGTATCTGAAGCCAAAACCAATCCCTGGCTGCGTGCAACATTTAATCAATGCCAATTTGTTCCGTACATATCAATAGACGCCAATAAAAACCCGACCCAACGAGAATGTGCGTTGTGAACCGACTCAGTCTCCACATCTTCAATTCCAATCCGTCATCGTAACTCAAGTAATCGTTTCATATGAAGCAAAGAGAGGACCTCGGTATAATTCGTGCTCGTAATGTTCGTAATCGTCCTGCGATATCGTGTTCGGTGCGATGAGACAAGGTCTCGTTCTATCTGTTGGTAGTCATTCATCAGCGAGATCTGCTCGGTGGGTGTCGCACAATGAGACCGGGGCTTGATACCTTGGAGAACTCTAGACGTCCCTTACCCCCATCCCCCGATGTCCCTTCTCCATGCCCTGCAGAGCATGGAACATATCCTCCCGGTTCCGCAGTCGGACCTCTCGCATGTATGAGGCCTGCTCCGGGGTCATCCCCGGCAACCCAGGCCCGTCGAAGCTGTCGCCTCCGTACAGTCGAGCCAAGGCGTATCCTATGAAGACAAACACCACACATCCGCAGATGACGAGAAAGACAATCAACTCGTGTGACGGATTCCACCCCATTCTGAATTTCTGCTACACTCTGCCAGTGTGGTCGTGTAGTGTGGGAGAGAGCTTTGGACCTGCCGAACGGATGTGGCGGGGGTTAGCCGGACACACGCTCCTTTGATATGATATATTCCCATGCCTATGATTCTGCGTCCCATGTACAAATCTAATTTCATCGCGAGGACAGTCTTTCCCCATTGGTTGCCATCGGGTCTGCAAACCTACTGATGCATATACGACTTCTGCGGCGATATGCATGTCAGGGCTTGGTTTTGCTGCGTGCGGGGTTGTGATTGGGGAGATTTTCTTCTCATCAGCGACCGTGACGTCATTAGCGAACCGGCCAATCAAATGCTGCAGATACCCCTGGCTCGTTTCTCGGCATTGTTTACTGAGTGGCAGGTAAGTGCTATTCATAGGCCCTGCATCCGGCCGTTCTCTTCCTCATCTTGCTCGCAACGGGTGCGTCGAGTCATGAAACATTGGCTGACCTTGACAGAATTTGTCTCCTCGCTTGTGTTCCTATGTCCTGGGACGCAGTAGAGCCGCTACGCTTGTCTTTGCAATCAGAGAATTTTATGACACGTGCAGAGCGAAGTGGGTCGGGTATCTCAAGCATCTAGACACTCTATCTACGATAACGGGGAGTTATTCACAATGACAGCGAGCATCTAGACAGCTGGAGAAGAGAAAGAAGGGGGGTAGGAGAAGAAGAAGAGGTGGGGGCGGTGGTCTCATCGACCAAATCCAAGACAAGGCTGACAGGTCCAAACCACTCAACATTCTAGACCGAACGACGCGACGAGCCTAGACTAAGTCCGGAGTAGTGAGGCGAGGATTTTAGGCTGTCATTCAGTGTCACGCTCTGACTCCGTAGCGCGCGCCACGCGCCGCCGCTCCGACGCTCACTCCTCCACACTCTCCTCGGCACTCTTTTAGATCCGGTCTTGAGTTTCCAACGGTAGAGGCACAGTTGAATCTCGATCTACATAGCATATATTTATTCCACTATGATTCGTCGTTGAGTGAATTCCGCGACGGGGGTACCTGGGCTGGCGATCCGGCCAGTGGGTGGATTGGTGGGTTGGAGTTAGGGCACGATTGCACATGGGGTGCCCCTGACGAGCCTGGCGAACCTCTCTCTTCTCCATCAGGTCGACCTATAACCATCTTTCTCTTCTTTTCTGGTCTTCTGTTTGTTAGAACTGGTTCCCACTCTCCTCCTACTCATCACTATCCTTCAGTCAGTCGGTCATTCTCTCTTTTCTCCCAAAGAAGCACTTTCATTGTACTACACGCTTCAGCGTCATTCACTCGTTTCACGACCTCTCCTTTTCACGCCACTCGCTTTGCCCTAAGCCACGCTCGATCTACAGTCCACAGTGAACACCATGTCGACAAACAGCACCACGACCGATACCAGCACCTTTGTGTGCACCCTCCAGACATGCAGTCTCGACTATGCCATGATCCACTACATCCCCTCGCTGGCCGGGAACGCGCTCTTCCTGGCGCTCTTCTGCGTGGCAGCAGTGATTCATCTGTTCTTGGGGGTGTGGCACCGCACCACCAGCTACCTGGTGGCGGTGATGGGGGGGCTGCTGCTGGAGATCATTGGCTATGCGGGGCGCATCGGCCTGCACGACGACCCCTTTTCCTTCAACGCCTTCCTGCAGTACCTGATCTGCCTCACCCTAGCGCCCGCCTTCATCTGCGCCGCAATCTACCTGTGCTTCGGCCGCGTGGTGATCGAGTACGACGCCCGGTGCTCGCGCCTCGCGCCCGCCACGTACTCGAAGGTCTTCATCGCCTGCGATCTCGTGTGTCTGATCCTGCAGTCTGCGGGGGGCGCCATCACCTCCACCGCCGGCACAAACAACACCAGCCTCAGAGACCTCGGCATCGACATCATGATCGCCGGGTTGGCGTGCCAGGTCGTCTCGTTGGTAGCCTTCATGGCGTTGGCAGGCGACTTCGCTCTCCGACTGCGCCGGCACCAGGGCCAGGGGTCAGCCTCGCTGCTGCCCGTGGACTGGCACGCTGGCTGGAAATGGAGGGGGTTTCTGATCGGTTCGTTTGCTTGCCCTGCTCCTCTCCCATACACCTAGCCACCAACTAAGCTTCTTGCAGGTCTGGTCGTCGCAACCACAACCATCTTCATTCGCTCGTGTTTCCGCGTCGCCGAACTGAAGGGGGGATTCGGGAGCGCCCTCGCAAACGACCAGGTAGCGTTCATGATCCTCGAAGGTGTGATGATGATCCTGGCCTGCGGCGCCATGACGGCGCTTCATCCCGGACTGGTCTTTTCGCGTGAGCGCTGGAATGCCTCCGCGCAGCAGCAGCTGAAGTTGCATCAGGTCGAGAGTCGCTCCAGTCAGATAGAGATGATACAGCGCTCGGGTGTATAGTCCCTTCTCTTTAGTTTGGTGGATTGTGCTAGGAAGGTTTGAAAATGATGGATTTAATGATGTCTCAAGACACCACCGCGTCTGTAACTCTATGTCCTCTATCGTAGAATTCTCTCCCAAGACCTCCCACAAACCCTCCACTCCGCACCTCAGCCATCAGCCATCAGTCCCGCCGACGCACACGCAGACAGAGCTGTGCACTCGGCCTCGCCGTGCCAACCTGCACCTCCTTCTCCGGCCCCTGATCGATCGGCTCCACCTCGTAGTGCCGCACCAGATACGCCAGCATGAGCTTCATCGTCTGGGCCGCGAAGAACCGTCCCGGGCAGGCATGCCGCCCGTGCCCAAACACCAAGAAAGCATCGGTCGTCGTCGCGATCGACAGCGCTTTTTTGCGATTCTCCTCCGAATCACTAAATCGAAAGGGATGGAAGGTCAATGGATCGGCGTAGTTGAGCGGGTCGCGGTGGATGGCATGCGCCGGCACACACACGCGCACGCCCCGCGGGAGATGCAACAGCCCCTGGTCGAAGTCCACTCCCGCGGCTGGCGCCACCATGCGCGGCACCGCGATGTACGAGAGGTCTGAGACGCGCATCGATTCCCGGATCGTCGAGTCCACGCGCACCAGTCGGTCCAGGCCGGCTTTGGTCCATTGGTCTGGCTGGGGGTGTTGCTGAGGCTGTGGCTGGGGCGATGCGTTCTCTTCGCGCCAGACGCGCTCGCATTCCTCGCGGAGCTGCGCCACGAAGGTCGCGCAATCCGGGGCAGAGTACAGGTCGATCACTGTGTGGGTGATGGACATGGCCATGGTTTCGATGGCCACGAAATTCAGCATCAGCAGGCGCTGCGTGATCAGCCGCGGGTCGATCTCGCGCGGGTCGTCGCGTTTCACGCACTCCTCGAGGAGCCATTGGAGTCCGTCAACCTATAGAAGCGGTCAATTCATAGGGATTCTATGTTTGAGGGGGATAGAAACTCCTTGCGAGTGAGGGGGGGTTGAAGGAGAATGTCCACAAACCGGTGCCTTCCAGGCGGGATCCTGCGCGAGGGTCTTCTGCAGCCGATCCTGCACTGCCGGCATACATATGTCCACGCAGATCTGGAGGTTCTTGCGATTGGGATACGTGATTAGCGGCGCGAGGAGCGGACGCAGCCACCGCGGCAATAGGCGGATGATGATGCCTGCGCGCCCAACGCCCTCAGAATACTGGCGCGAGTGGTGCAGGAAGGCCTCATTGCGGCAGATGTCCGGGCCGGCGAAGACGCGGTTGGCCACGCGGGTGACGATCTGCGTGCATGTCTCGAATACCTTCACCTTGACCTCCGTGGACGCCGTGTGCCGCGTGCCCCAGTACTGCCGGAAGCTGCGGTCGACCTCATCCGCCATGATGGGCAGCACCAGCGGCAGCTGGCGCGTCAGCTGCCGGCGCACCAGGTCGAACTGCAGTGGCACCTGCACCGCGTGCCATCCCAGCGGGCCCTGGGTGTAGTAGTGCTGCAGTTGATCGGCATGGATGATCTCATGGTCCAGCTCTCGGTCCGATTTGGCCAGCAGCTCGCGCATGCTGCTCGGTGGCAGGACGACCCAGGGTGTCTCCGCAATGGTGGGCAGCACGAACGCCCGGCCCTGTTTGGAGTACTGTGCACGTCAGTGGGATGGGATGGAAGGTGTGAAAGAGAGGTCGAGCGAGGGGGAACCGACCAACCTTCTCATAGCCTTCCTCCAGCATCTGCCGGATGCCGCGGATGGTGCGCAGCGAGGCCCGGAATCTGGAAAACCACTCGACGCGAACGCCTACCCATGGCTGCTTCTTCCAGAACTGACGATGCTCGCGTGAGTCTGCCAGCACCAGTTGGTGAAAAAGGAGGACGACGGTGATGCCGATGGCTGCGTGCAGCAACAGTCTCGGTTCTCCCGCGAGGAGTAGTTCAGGCAGCATACTGTAGGAGCATGCACACGAAGCCTGTGTCAATTGATTGTTGCGAGAATCCAATATGTTTTGCCGGTCGTCTTTGCGACGAACACTTTAAGGGTTCGAGAGAGGGTGGGGGGAAGAGGTCCCATGCAGAGCATTATCAGCACGAGGCGATAAAAGGGCTGGCAACATCAGGGTAGTTCTTGCCAGAGTAACTGACGGCTCGACCACCGGTCTTGTTCTTGGAATTCCATGCACGAAGAGTTCTAGGCATTTTATCATTAAGCTACTGTGGTATATTCCATTGTTTCCTGTGAGCAGACAATGGTGAATTCACGCGGCGACTTGGATATATATTTTGAACTTGACTACAACTCCGGGTTCATGTAAACCATCCGAAACAAAACAAGGGGTCTGTCTTCTACGACATAGACACTACCACGATGGTATATACCAGATTCGGTACTGACAATTATTTACCAGGTCCTTAAATGGTCTGGTTCTACGAGGCCTGTAGTGGCGGGTGGTAGTTATCGCGCCCGCCAAAGGCCATTCCGAGCGACTCATGGACAGGAGAGGCAAGGAAAAGTGAGAGATGAAAGACGAAAGATAAGAATCGAAGAATGAAAAAGGCCCAAACCTAAGAGGACAAGCATTTGTCACTGCTCTGATTTCTTTTACGCCGCTTATTGCGACCTGATAACGTGCAGCAGGGTGCATGACTCAGCCCTCGACGAGCAACGCAGGCTACATCCGAGAGCCGTCGCTGACTAAGGCAACCATCCACCCTCATTCCAGCCACAGCCAAGTGAAGAGAACCAGATAGTGAGGCTGAAATAGGCT
This sequence comes from Aspergillus brunneoviolaceus CBS 621.78, assembly GCF_003184695.1. Classification (NCBI taxonomy): domain Eukaryota; kingdom Fungi; phylum Ascomycota; class Eurotiomycetes; order Eurotiales; family Aspergillaceae; genus Aspergillus; species Aspergillus brunneoviolaceus. The sequence continues at coordinate 60,369 of NW_020290759.1, read as the reverse complement.
GTGAATGCAGAGGGGTCGGACGGAGAGCCAAATAGCAGCAAAACAGAAAAGAAGACATGAAAAGTGGGGAACCATGTTGCCTTCCATCATGTGGCGGCGTGACCAGATGGGCCCTAAGTCGAGGCTTCAAGCGTTCGGGTCCAGCTCCACCATAAGGCAGTTTCGCAGCAAGCATAGATCCTGTGAGCGATGGTACACTCTGGGTAATATAGGTAGATCAATGCCCTGCTCATGGATGATGGTGTCAACAATCTTTCCACGTTCAGTCGCGGAAAGTTCACCTCTCTTGTCGTCGACTCCGTTTTCTCACGGGCAGCACATCTGACAAATCGAGCGCACGCACGAGTCATCAGCACCAGCATCAGAGGGGTCTCTCCGTATGCTTCCTCCTCTCTTCGATCCTCAAGCCGTTCTTCGACACCCAGTAAGTAATAGTAAGTAATTTCCTCACTCACCCACAAACATCATGACCCCAGAAAACCGTGCTCTCCAATCCCCGGAGAATGAGACGGAGACGAGAGTCCTCGTCGACGTCCCAAGGGCAACAACCCACAAAGAGGAGTTCCAAAGCATCTGCGCCGAGGTACTCAGCATCGAGGTCGACAAGCTAGATGCGTCGCAGTCATTCATCGGACTGGGCGGGGACTCCATAGCCGCCATCAACCTGATTGCGCGCTGCGAGGAGCGCGAAATGGAGGTGCAGACGGGCGCAATAATCAATGCCACCAGCATTACTGAGCTCTTCTCGACCGTGAAAGTACGGCCGTCGCGAGAAAATGCACAGCCCACGGCTCCGATGCCCACGAGGGCCTCTCGACTCGAGGAAGCCGAATCCGAACCCTTCAGCCTGTGGCAGGACTACAGCCAGGCAAGTCCCGACGAGCGACCCCTACTTCTGGGGCGGATTGCGACGCAATGCGGGATCGAAGTTGATATGATCGAAGATGTGTACTCCTGCACCCCATTGCAGGAAGGTCTGGTGGCCATCACGGCTCGTAAACCCGCGGCCTACGTCGACCGCCGCGCATTTACCCTGGCATCCACCATCGACCTCGAGCGGTTCCAAGCGGCCTGGGAGACCTTGATCGCCAGAACCGCCGTTCTGCGCACCCGCATCTGTATGGGCCCGAGCGGCCGGTCGTTGCAGGTGGTGAGTCGCCAACACGTCCCATGGCGACATGGCACCACTTTGAAAAGCTATCTGGCGGAGGATCGCAAAGAAGGAATGCAGCTTGGTCAGCCCCTGGCCCGGTGGGGTCTTATCCCCAGATCGGACGACACGAACGGCGAGGAGGCGATCTTTGTGTGGACCGCGCACCACAGTGTCTACGATGGATGGAGCGCAACCCTCCTCTACCGCCGTCTCGCCGCCATCTACTTCCACAACCAGCTGCCCCTCTCAATCCCTTACACGCGCTTCGTGCGCTACTTAGAAGGTAAAGATCCGGTCCTCGCCGCCAACTATTGGCACGGCCAATTGCAGGGGGAGAATCCGATGGCGCACTGGCCGGAGCTGCCCACCCCCAACTACCAGCCCAGTCCCCGGAGTCAATTCAGGGGTGAGATCTCGATGCGCGACGGGGCCGAACAGGGCGTGGTCATGATGTCGCATATCCTACGCGCCGCCTGGGCGCTCGTTCTGGCCCAGTATACTGGCCAGAACGATATCATCTTCGCGGCCACCCTGTCGGGGCGAAATGCCCCTGTCTCGCAGGTCGCCGAGATCGCCGCCCCCCTGATCACCACCGTCCCCGTGCGCATCCGCATTGATCGCACGCAGACTGTAGGGGGATTTCTGCAGGCCGTGCAGCGTCACGCGACGGAGATGATCGAGTATGAGCATACCGGACTGCAGAAGATAAAGACCATGCTACCAGAATTGAACGGGCCTTTGGACCTCCAGAACTTGCTGGTCATTCAGCCCGCCTCCGAACGCGACGTCTACCAGGCCTTCCCGGGACTGAGCCCGGTGTCGCTGCCCCTGGAGGACTTCGACAGCTACGCCGTCAACGTGGAGTGCACTCTGGGGCGCGGGGCCGTAGCGGTGGAGGTCATGTACGATGACGAGGTGATCGCCCCCGCGGACCTGGCCAAAGTCATGGACCAGTTCTCCTTCTTGGTGCAGGAGCTCAGCCGTCCGTCGGCGCGGGATCGGCTCTTGCAGGAGGCCGTGAGAATCTCTCCATCGGACCAGCAGCAGCTCCTAGAGTGGAACACTACCGTGCCCGCATCGGTGGACCGGTGTATTCACGATCTGGTCGCAGAACAGGTGCGGTTGCGGCCGACGGCCCTCGCGGTCGACGCATGGGATGGCCAGTGGCAGTACGCCGATTTAGCAAGCCAGAGTATTGCCCTAGCCCATTACCTGGTCGGCCTGGGTGTCGGCCCCGAACAGCCAGTGGGACTGTGTATGAACAAGTCCAAGTGGGCGGTGGTGGCCATGTTGGCCATTCTCCAGGCTGGCGCTGCAGTCCTGCCTTTATCGGTGCGTAGCCCACTGGCTCGCTTGCAGAGTATTGTTCAGGACGCTGGCCCGCGCGTGATTCTCGTCGACCAGAGCCAGCAAGAGCGGCTGGATAACGACGGCCTTAACACGCTTGTTGTTGATGCCACGCTGATAGCGAGCCTGAGCCCCAATGCAGAACCGCCACACACCGGCGTTACGCCACAGAATACAGCATGGGTGGTATATACCTCAGGCAGTACAGGTACCCCAAAGGGTGTGGTGCTAGAGCACCGGTCGTTATGTACTAGCCTCATAGCCCATGCAGCTGCTGTGGGGATTGATCACCACACACGGACACTGCAATTCGCGGCCTACACCTTTGACGTCAGCTTGTGCGACATCTTCAGCACCCTGCAGGCCGGGGGATGTGTTTGTGTGCCGTCCGAGGAGGAGCGCATGAACGCATTGGCCACGACAGCGGCGCGTATGGAGGTCACGTACGTGGAGCTGACATCCACGGTGGCCGCCACCCTCTCCCCGGCGACGGTGCCCTCACTGAACACGTTAGCCCTAAGTGGAGAGCCGTTAAAGCCCGCGATCCTGTCGACCTGGGCCCGACGAGCGAGCGTGTTCAACTCCTATGGCCCGTCGGAATGCTCCATCGTGGTTTCAAATAGCCAACGCTTGTTCCACATCGACCAGGCTCGAAACATTGGCCGGCCCATGGCGTCCAACTTTTGGGTGGTGCAGGCGACCGATCACCAGACTCTGTGTCCCATCGGCGCCCCGGGCGAGCTGCTGATCGAAGGGCCCCTGCTGGCCCGTGGCTATCTCCACGACGAGGCGAAGACCACGGCCAGCTTCGTCGTCGACCCGCACTTTATAACACAGCTGGGTCTCCCGAAAACTGGACGTCGTATGTACCGGACCGGTGATCTGGTTAGTCAAAATCCGGACGGATCGCTGCTCTATCTTGGCCGCTGCAATAGCCAGCAGGTCAAGATCCGCGGTCAACGCGTGGATGTGGGCGATATCGAGTACAATATTGCGCAGCATCTTCCGGGGTTGAACACCGTTGCGGTGGAGCTGGTGGAACGTGGCACTCAGATCTACTTGGTAGCAGCAATGGTTTTCGCTGCCAACACCTCATACGGGAGCGACAAGCTGCGCTCCATTGCACAAGACCTACGGAAGAAGCTCCTCCAGTCCCTCCCAACGTACATGGTGCCATCGCTGTACATCCCGGTGGAGGCGATGCCCACCAATGCGTCGGGGAAGCTCGACCGCCAGGCTCTACGTACATACCTGAACAGCCTCTCGACATCAGACCTGGAACAATACATGCCAAATGCAGGTCCCAAAGCGGAGCCATCGACGGAGATGGAGCAACGGGTGCGTGACTGGTGGGCCAAGACGCTGGCCCTCGCACCAAACACCATCGGCCGCGAGGATGACTTCTTCCAGATTGGCGGTGATTCTGTCGCCGCGATGCGCATGGTGGCAATCCCCGACGCGCGTGAACACCACCTGACTGTCGCGGAGATCTTCCAACATCCGATTTTGTCGGATCTCGCTGGCAGTGTGAAAGGACGGGCCATCGCGAACATGGACAAGCAGACCGAAGAGGCCGATCCCGAACCCTTTGCCCTGTGGCAAGTGCCTGGAGACGCGCAATCCCCAAGCCGCACTCTTCAACAACGGCTCGCACGCATTGCTCAACAGTGTGGTGTCACGGTGGAGGAGATTGAGGACATCTACCCCTGTACCTCGATTCAGGAGGGTCTTATCGCAGTCACTGCCCACCAGCCCACGGCCTACGTGAGTCGACAGGTGTATCGACTGGGCAGCTCGATCGACGTGGATCGCCTCCAGGCAGCCTGGCACACGTTGGCCGCCGTGACCCCCATCCTGCGCACGCGGATCGTGGTGGACCTGGAGGAGGACAGTCAGAGCGGTTCGTTGCAGGTGGTGGTCCGAAGCCCCCTGGTCTGGCACCATAGCACGGATCTCGATCAGTACGTGGCTGCAGATGAGGCGCAGGGCATCCAACTCGGCCAGCCCCTGGTGCGTTTTGCGCTGGTTCAGCATCCCACCGAGCGCTTCCTGGTCTGGACGGCGCATCACAGCGTCTACGACGGCTGGAGCGCCGCTCTGCTGTACCGACACCTGGTCGATATTTACCTTCATGACCGCATCCCTCCCATGGTCCCCTACACCCGGTTCATCCGGCACCTGCTGCGCCGAGATTCTGCCTCCGACGCCCAATACTGGTCGACGAAGCTGCAGGGCGACCTGGTTGTCAATTGGCCCCCCTTGCCTCGGGCAGACTATCAGCCCCGGCCCATGCACCGCGACGTCTACACGATGCGCCTGCCGCGCTCGACGGTCCACCATCACCCCGCCTCGCTACTGCCCACCATCATCCGGGCCGCATGGGCGATGGTTATGGCCAAACAGGCGGGCCAGGGCCACCGCGTGGTCTTCGGGATGACGCTCGCCGGCCGCAATCTGCCAGTGTGGCAGGTGGCCGAACTGGCAGCGCCGACAATCACCACCGTGCCGGTGCGTGTCGATGTCGACCCGGACCAGTCAGTGCGCGACTTCCTGCGCACGGTGCAACAGCAAGCGACGGAAATGATTGTGTTCGAGCACGCCGGCTTGCACGGGATTGGGAAGCTGGCGCCCGAGCTCCGCCCCGTGCTCGAGGTGCGCAATCTGCTGGCCATCCAGGCAGACTGGGGCGACGAGGGAAACAACTTGCCCGGTCTGGAGGCGCTGCCTGTGAATTTACAGGGGTTTGACATCTACGGCTTGACCGTGCAGTGCTCGCTTGGGGACGACACCATCACCGTCGAAACACGCTACGATGAGAATGTGATGCCAGGTCCTCACGTCCGGCGACTCGTGCGCAGCTTGGAACATGTGGTGCAGCAGCTCTACAGCACCCGCTCCGGCCGCGAGCGACTCGGCGATATCTCTCTTGTTAGCCCCGAGGATAGGGCTGCCATCCTGCAGTGGAATCACACCGCACCTCCGCGCATAGAGCGGTGCATCCATCACCTCGTGGCAGAGAAAGTCAGCCAACACCCCAATGCCACCGCCATCTGTGCCTGGGACGGCAATCTAACTTACCAGGAACTGGCAACCCAAGCGAACCAGCTGGCCTGGTATCTCCAGACTTTGCAAGTTGGCGCAGAGACCATGGTCGGGCTGTGCATGGATAAGTCTAGATGGGCGGGCGTAGCCATGCTCGCGGTGCTTCAAGCTGGCGGAGTAGTTGTCCCGCTGGGTGTGGCCCATCCCCCGGCTCGTTTAGCTGGTATCCTGGAGGACACCAAGGCGCAGATCATCCTAGTCGATACGGAGCAACGGGATCGACTCGCTAGTTCCGATCTCTCCGAGAATGTACAGCTCGTGGTGGTTGATGCCACTTTGCTGCACAGCCTGCCGGTGCAGAAGGACATCCATACAACGGTCAACCCAGAGAACGCGGCCTGGGTCATCTATACCTCGGGCAGTACAGGGAAGCCCAAGGGAGTGGTCTTGCAACATCGCGCTCTTTGCAGCAGCATCCAGGCCCACGGGTCGCGGTTTGGTATGGGGTCGCACACGCGAATGCTCCAGTTCGCCGCCCATACCTTCGATGCCTGTATCCAAGATTACTTCACCACCCTCTCCTGGGGCGGCGTGGTCTGTGTACCCAGCGAGGCAGATCGTATGAGCAACCTGACACAGGCAATGCACTCGATGGGGGTGACGTTCGCAACCCTGACCTCGACGGTGGCCCGCTTGATTCATCCCCCGGATGTACCATCAATGCAGCAACTGGCCCTGGTTGGCGAACCGGTCAAGCCAGACGTGGTTGCACAGTGGCTCTCCTATGTCACCGTTCTCAACGCGTACGGACCGTCGGAATGCTCGATTCACTCGACCTGCAGTGCGCCCTTGACCGATCCCAAGCAGGCCGCCATCATCGGCACCGGCATGGGCACGCGGCTGTGGATCGTCGACGTCGCCGACTATCACCAATTGTGCCCTATTGGAGCGCCCGGCGAGCTCCTGATTGAAGGGCCGTTGCTTGCCCGCGAGTACCTGAACGATGAGGCTAAGACTCGAGCGGCGTTCGTCGTCGAGCCGGCCTTTTTGCAGGAGCTCGCGCTCCACGACAATCCAGCAGCCTGCCCTTCTCACCAACGGCGACGTATGTATCGGACTGGGGACCTGGTGCGTCAGAACGAGGATGGGTCAATCACCCATCTCGGCCGGCGCGACACGCAGATCAAGATCCGCGGCCAGCGGGTCGAGGTGGGCGAAATCGAGTATCAGATCACCCAGCAGCTGGCGGGTGCACGATCCGTAGCCGTAGAGCTAATGCAGGACCCAGGCGCTGAACAGGTTAGTCTGACCGCGGTAGTGGATTTCCAAGAAGGCGTGGCCTATCGTGAGGGAACCGTTCTGGCGCATGGGTTACTGCAGCCCACGCCGGCCCTTAACACGGCCCTCCGACAGCTGCGCGGCACGCTGTTCCAGCTGCTGCCTACCTACATGGTGCCGACGGTGTTCCTCCCCATTTTCGAGATGCCGTTGAACGCCTCGGGGAAGTTGGACCGCCGCGCCATCAGAGATCTAGTGACAGCCATCTCCCCGGCGGACCGCCAGCCCTATCTGTCGACGAGCAAGGAAGTTGGTGACGAGCCTATCACGCCGCTTCAACGCCAGCTGCAGGAGCTCTGGGCCAGTACCTTGCGCGTATCTGTCTCTCAAATCAATATCCACGACAACTTCTTCCAGATTGGCGGCGACTCGGTGGTGGCGATGCGCATGGTGGCGAGCGCAGCAGGCCGCGCACTCCAAGTCACCGTGGCGGATCTCTTCCAGCTGCCTCGACTGGTGGATCTGGCAGAACGCTTGAGCAGCCGAGTGCAGACTCAGAGGTCAGAGACTCGGGAGGATGCGGATCCTGAGCGATTCTCTTTGTGGTTGGGTGACGACAGCCCCGATGAGGCGCAGGTGCAAGATCGGTTGCAGGAGATCGCGAAGCAATGCGGAACGGCCGTGGCGAAGATCCAGGACGTCTATCCGTGCACGCCCTTGCAACAAGGCCTTATGGCGATTACGGGTCGACAGTCCACGGCCTATGTCAACCGCCAGACCTTCACGCTGGACCCGGGTCTGGATCTCGACCGCTTTCAGGACGCCTGGCGGACCCTGGTGGCTGTGACGCCCATCCTCCGCACGCGCATTGTCGTTGGCAGCGATTCTGCCACGGCCCTGGACCAGGTCGTCCTCGATGACGAGATAGTCTGGCACCACGGTAGCGACCTGGAGGAGTATTTGCGCGCCGATCAGCAGCAGGAAATGGGACTGGGAACACCGCTAGCGCGATACGGGTTGGTTCAGGACCAGGAGTCTGGCCAGCGGTTCTTTGTGTGGACAGCCCACCACAGCTTGTATGATGGGTGGAGCACCCTGCTGCTGTATCGTCATCTTGCAACTATATTCGAGTCGGGCGAAGTGCCCTCCTCGGTGCCGTTCACTCGGTTTCTCCGGTTTCTCCGCGACCAGGAGGCCAAGGAAACGATTAATGATGTTAGTAGGGCAAAGGACCGGGCCGCGTACTGGACGGATCAGCTCCAAGGAGACGTGATGAGCAATTGGCCACCTCTCCCCCATGTCGACTATCGGCCCCGTCCAGGGTTGGAACGGACACGCCAAGTCTCGCTTCCTGCACACGGGGCCGGCGGCGACACGGTGACGGCATCCAACGTAGTGCGGGCTGCCTGGGCGCTCCTGATGGCGCAATACTCAGGCCACGACGATGTCGTCTTCGCCGCCACAGTATCAGGTCGGAACGCACCGGTGCAGGGGATTGAGAGCATTGTGGCGCCAACAATTACCACCGTCCCCGTGCGCGTGCACGTTGACTGGACGCAAGACGTGACCTCGTTTTTGGACGCGGTGCAACACCAGGCCGCACAAATGATCGACTACGAGCACACGGGGCTCCAGACAATCAAGAGCCTCATCCCGCCAGAGTCCGCGCCGACACTCGACCTGCGAAATGTGCTGGTGGTGCAGACTGCCGATGAGGCCGATGCACTGCACCAATTCCCCGGCGTCCGGCCGCTGACGACCAGCGAGGCGGGCACCGAGTTCGACAGCCATGCCCTAACTGTCGACTGCACTTTAAGTCCCACCGACTTACGCGTGGCGATCCGCTACGATGAACACATCGTGCCCACACACCAGGTGGACCGCATCCTCGCGCACCTCATCCACCTCGTCCAGCAGTTATACACGCCCGCATGCGTCAAGTCGTGCCGTCTGGGCGCTCTAGATCTCATCAGTCCCGCGGACCAGGAGCTGATCTTCGTGCACAATGCACAAGTCGACATCTCGCGTGTCGATGAGACCATCCACGAGCTAGTCCGCAAGCAGATGGTTGCTCATCCTGAAGCCCCTGCCGTGTGTGCGTGGGATGGGGACCTGACGTATCAAGGATTGTTCGACGAGGCGATTCACCTTGCGCACTTCCTGGTCGACATCGGTGTCGGCCCCGAGACGAAGGTCGGTCTGTGCATGAATAAGTCGAAGTGGGCAATCGTGGCAATGTTTGGCATATTATTGGCGGGGGGTGTGATTGTGCCTCTCGGGGTGACGCATCCTCTCTCGCGAATCGAGGTGATAGTCAACGACACCGAGGCCGACGTGATCCTGGTGGACGCCGAGCAGCGTGCACGACTTAGCCCCTTGGCCCTCTCTGTCCGCCTGGTCGTCGTCGACGCCGGTCTTTGCACGACCCTGGTGCCGCAGACCAGCGCCCCCACTACCAGCGTGTCGCCTGATAACGCCGCCTGGATCATCTACACATCAGGCAGTACAGGGACACCGAAAGGCGTGGTCTTGGAGCACGGCGGCCTGTGCACGAGCATGCAGACACAAGCTCGGAAGATGAAGATCACTAGCAAGACCCGCGCTCTGCAGTTCTCACCTTTCACCTTCGACGTCAGTATCTCGGATGTCTCGGCCACACTCATATACGGAGGCTGCGTATGTATTCCGTCCGAGAGTGACCGGCTCAATGCTCTCGCCGCCACTATTTGCAGCATGCAGGTCAATTTCGCCAGTCTTACGCCTACAGTGGCCCGTTTGCTGTCTCCCGCTGATGCCCCGTCGCTCCGGACACTGGCCTTGACAGGCGAAGCCCTAACACCCGAAGTCATCGCCCTCTGGAGTCAGCCCGGGGTCGCGATCTACAATACCTACGGCCCGTCCGAGGGATCAGTCTGCACCGCGAATGGACCGCTGTCACGCCCCGAGGAGGCGCTCACGATCGGCACCCCCATGGCCACGCGCCACTGGGTGGTTCATCCGCACTGTCATGACAAACTGTGTCCCATCGGTGCTCCAGGAGAACTGCTGATCGAGGGCCCGCTGATGGCCCGGGAGTATCTAAACAACCCCGAGAAGACGGCTGCAGCCTTTGTGGCCCCGCCAGCGTTCCTGTCCTCGCCTTCGGGCTGTCGCATCTATCGCACTGGGGATCTTGTCTGCCAGCACGCGGATGGATCCTTCACCTACCTCGGACGACGGGACACGCAGGTCAAGATCCGGGGCCAACGCGTGGAAATCGGCGAGATCGAACACCAGATCATGCAGCAATTGGCCGACGCGGAGACCGCCGTGGTGCATCTGCTCGAGCACGACGCCAGGATGACCCTGGTGGCCGCCATCGAGTTCGGCAATGTAGGCGAGCAGACCAAGGATGCAGTCCTGGCGACCCTGCCTCCCACGCCAGCCCTGCGGTCCGCCTTCAAGGCCCTGCGCCAGGGGCTGCTAGATGTCCTCCCGTCATATATGGTGCCTGCAATGTATGTGCCGGTCACGGTGATCCCGCTTAACCTTTCGGGGAAGCTGGATCGTCGGGCTGTGCAGGTCTTCCTCAACGAAATCTCGTCCGCTAGTCTGGCCCAATATGCAGCGGAGGACAGAGAGGGCGGGAAAAAAGGAGAACTGCGCAAGGTAGCGCCCTCGACGCCCCTGGAGAGCGCCGTGCAGCAACTATGGGCGCAGGCGCTCCGGATGCCCCTTGCCGAGGTCAGTGCCCACGATAACTTCTTCCAGCTGGGAGGTGATTCGGTCACGGCCATGCGGATGGTGGCCACGGCCACGCGGACGCACAAGGGGTGGAGGTTGGTCGTTGCGGACGTCTTCCAGCACCCGCGGCTGTCGGACCTCACGAGCGTTATTGAGGAGCGACTCAGTGAGAAAAAGGAGACAAGTGGTACAGTAGAGGTGCAAGACCCGGCGCCATTCACCCTCTGGGAACAGGCTGTCAATGCCAATCCCGAGACGCGCGCGGGGCGCCTAGCCCTTATCGCCGAGCAATGTGGCGTAGCCGTGGACCACGTCGAAGACGTCTATCCATGTACAGCGTTGCAAGAGGGCCTTCTGGCCAGCACTGCCCGTCAGTCGTCGGCGTATGTCAGCCGGCAAATGTACGCGCTGTCTGCCGAGATCGATCTTCCTCGCTTCCAGGCAGCCTGGCAGACTCTGGCCGCACATACCCCTATTCTGCGAACCCGCGCAGTTATCGACAGTGAGGGCGCCTGGCAGGTCGTGGTCCGCGATACGATCTTCTGGCACCAGCACTGCAGCCTGGACGAGTATCTCCAGCAGGATGAGGCGGCCGGCATTCAGCTCGGAGCGCCTCTGGCACGGTATGGCTTGGTTCGTCCACCCTCCGGTGACCCTACTTTTGTCTGGACGGCCCATCACAGTATCTACGATGGCTTTACCGTGCGTCTGCTGTGCCAGGAGCTGATACACATCTACAACGCCGAGGACTACATCCCGCGCTCCATCCCCTTCACACGGTTCATTCGCTATCTCACGCAGATCAATGCCGCTGAGAGTCAGCAGTATTGGAACAAGCAGCTCGCCGGGGAGGAGGTGGTGGCCGACTGGCCGCCTCTGCCGCACGCGGGCTATGAGCCCCGAGCCCGAACTTCAATCCGCAAAGAGGTCATAATGGGCCCTAATGCTGGACCAGGCAATATCGCCATGGCGAACGTGCTGCGCGCCGCGTGGGGTCTTGTCATGGCCCAGTTCTCCGGCCAGCCAGACGTAGTATTTGCTGCGAACGTCTCCGGCCGCAACGCCCCGGTGGCTGGCGTGAGCGAAATCATCGCGCCGACAATCACCACCGTGCCCCTGCGTATGCAGACCGGCCTTGATCAGACCCAGACGGTGGCAGACTTCCTGCGAGAGGTACAGGAGCAAGCAGTTCAGATGATGGCGTATGAGCACACCGGGCTCCAGGGCATCCGCAGCCATCCGGCGTTGCAGCTGCGCAACCTGCTGGTTATTCAACCCGCTGCCGAGAGTGACACCACACTCGACTTACCCGGTATTGAGGCCCTGCCCCTCGCCGTAGAGGACTTCGATAGCTATGGGCTGAATGTCGAGTGTACGCTGGGGACAATGATTGGGGTGCAGGCGCGGTTCGACGACAAGGTTGTTCGACCGGCATATATGACCCGTGTGCTGGACCAATTTGCACACATCGTCGCGGTGCTATGTGATCCCAGTCTCCAACGCTCGTCCCTGCGGGAGCTTGATCTACTGAGCCGTGCTGATCACGCACAGATTGCGGTCTGGAATGCCACCGTCCCCGAGCGCGTCGAGAAATGTATCCACGAGCTGGTCGAAGAGCAGGCACAGGCTCGCCCTACAGCGCTAGCGGTTTGGGCTTGGGATGGACAGCTCAGCTACCGTGAACTGACACATCTCGCTAGTCTCTTAGCCCACCGTTTAGTTGCACTCGGGGTTGGACCAGAGCGGATGGTGGGTGTTTCGATGGCCAAGTCCAAATGGGCGGCGGTTGCGCTGTTGGCCACCCTCCAGGCTGGGGGAGTCGTGGTGCCCTTGAGCGTCAGCCATCCCATCCAGCGAATTGAGACGATTCTCCACGACGCTCCAGTGAGCGTGACCTTGGTCGACGGCCCGGAACACGACCGCTTAGACGGCCAAGTCGATTGTTCCCTCCTTGTGGTCGATTGGCAGCTCTTCGAGAGTCTGTCTACCACTGTCACTCCCAACAATGAGGTTGCATTCGTACCCCCCATCCCCCCTGTCAGTGTCACCCCTGGCCATGCTGCCTGGGTCATCTACACATCCGGGACAACGGGAACCCCTAAAGGCGCCGTGCTCGAGCATGGGACCCTGTGTACGAGCATCCGGGCCCACGGCACGCGGTATGGGTTTGGGCCCCATACGCGCAAGCTGCAGTACGCGGCGCATACCTTCGATGGCACGATCGAGGATTACTTCACCACATGGGCCTGGGGCGGGCTGAGCTGTGTGCCGTCGGAAGAGGACCGGCTGGACATGCGCCAGCTGACGGCGTTCATGCGCCAGACCCATGTCAACGCGCTGGCCACCACTTACACCGTTGCCGGTCTCTTCACGCCCGAGGAGGCTCCCTGTCTGCGCACGCTCGTTCTGGGCGGCGAGCCAGCAACCATCGAGGTGACTAATCGCTGGCGGACCAAGGTCGATCTCTTCAACTGCTACGGTCCCTCGGAGTGCTCCATCTTCTCCTCGGCAGCCGGCCCGGTCCAGAACATCGACGAGATTCATAACATCGGCACGCCCATCGGCACTCGCCTGTGGGTGGCTGATCCCCAGAACCACGATCGCTTGTGTCCCATAGGCGCGCCGGGCGAATTGCTGATCGAGGGGCCGCAGTTGGCGCGCGGGTACCTCAACAATGCTGGCAAGACCCAGTCCCAGTTCCTTGTTGATCCAGTCTTTATGGCGCGATTCGGCCTAGTCCCAGGGCGACGTGTCTACCGTAGTGGGGATATCGTCCGTCAGAAGGATGACGGGTCATTCGTGTATGTGGCGCGCCGTGACACGCAAGTCAAGATCCGCGGTCAGAGAGTCGAGATCGGCGAGATCGAACAGCAGATCGTCCGGTCTCTGGCTGAGACCCGCTTCGTGGTGACGGTGCTGCTGCAGCGCGGAGCCCAGGGCTCGCCGGTGTTAGTGGCTGCCATCGAGTTTATGTCGGGGAGTAGATATCTCAGCGGAGACGAGGAGAAGGAAAGGGATGAGGAAGAAGATGTGCAGAAACACCGGTTGAGGGCTACGGACAATGCTGTCCCACCCACAGAAGCGATGCAGGCGGCGTTCCAGGATCTCCATAGCGCCCTGTTCCAAGTGCTCCCAACACACATGGTCCCAAGCGCATACGTCCCCGTCGCCCATATGCCGCGCAATCTCTCTGGGAAGCTGGATCGGCGAGCCTTGCGGGAGCAGCTGGCTGCCATGTCCGCTGAGTCCATGCAGCAGTATCTCGAGGGGCGTAAGAAAGTCGCCCCTGCAACTGACATGGAGCGTACATTACAGAGTCTCTGGCTGGAAGCCCTGGGGATTGAGAGGGCAGAGAGCGTGGGCCTGCAGGACAATTTCTTCCAGTTGGGAGGCGACTCGGTGGCCGCTATGCACTTGGCAGCCCTAACCTGGCAACGCATCAAACTACATCTGACCGTCGCTGACGTCTTCCGCCACCCACGCCTCGGTGATCTGGCGCAGAGGCTGACGGAGCTCAGCTTGGTTACTACTGCGGAGCAGGCAGAGGAACAAGATCCCGAGCCCTTGAGCTTGTGGGCTAAGGCCTCGCCAGAAGCCGTGAGCGAGATCGCAGCTCGTTGCCAGGTGAACGTGGATCGGATAGAGGATGTATACCCCTGCACACCACTGCAGGAAGGTTTTATGGCGGTTACGGGGCGTCAATCCGCCGCCTACATCAGTCGACAGGTCTACTCCCTCTCGACCGCCGTCGTCGACTTGCACCGGTTCCAGGCGGCCTGGGAGACATTGACCCAGACCACGCCCATTCTGCGCACGCGTCTCATGATGGGTCCCAACCAGCAAGCCCTACAAGTGGTGGTACAAGCCCCGATTGTCTGGCGAGTCGGCACCGATCTCGCGACCTACATTGCCGAGGACCGTGAGGCAGGCATGAAATTGGACCAGCCCCTCGTGCGATACGGCTTGGTGACGGAGTCGAGTGACAAAACATATTTCGTATGGACCGCACATCACAGTATATACGACGGCTGGACGATGCGCGAGATCGCGCAGCGCTTCGAACAGATCTACAATGGATTCGAAGATGCGACCTCGATCCCGTCAACCATTCCATATTCCCGCTTCATCCGATACTTGACCACGCGGGATCCCGTTGAGACGGCTCAATACTGGCGGGAACAGTTCGAGGGCGAGGTGGTGGCTGACTGGCCTGCACTGCCTCAGCACGACTACCACCCCAGACCACAATCGCGTATCCAAACAGCCGTGGCGAGTCCAGCGCCCTTAAGCGGCGGCATTCTGATCTCCACCATCCTGCGCGCTGCGTGGGCAATCGTCATGACCCAGTATAGTGGACACAACGACATTGTGTTCGCCGCCAGCGTGTCGGGGCGCAATGCCCCTGTGCGGCAGATCCAGGACATCGCCGGTCCAACCCTAACCACGGTGCCGGTCCGCGTATCAGTCGACAAAAGTATGACGGTGGCCCAGCTGCTGCAGACCATCCAGCAACAAGCCACTGAGATGATTCCCCACGAGCAGACGGGATTGCAACAGATCAGAAAACTGCTGCCTGACGCCACTAGTAGCACCGCTCTGGCCCTACGCAACCTCCTGGTCGTCCAGCCCGCCGCCGAAAGTGCCAACAGCCCTATCGCCCTTCCGGGCCTGGAGGCTCTCCCTACACCGTTCGAGGACTTTGGCAGCTTCGGACTGCAGGTCGAGTGCACGCTAGGACGACAGCAGATTGATGTGGACGTCCAGTATGACGAGCAGGTCGTCGCTACAGCCTATATTCAGAAGGTGGTCGACCACTTCGTGCATCTTGTGAAGGAGCTCGCCAACCCCGACCGGTTCCAACAGCCGCTGCACAAGTTACATATCAGTCCCCAAGACGAGGCGCAGATTCTGGACTGGAACCAGGTTGTTCCCACCTGCGTTGAGCAATGTATCCATGCCCTTGTGTACAATCGCGTGGTCCGCCAGCCCACTGCATGCGCGATCAGCGCCTGGGACGGCGAATTGACCTACGAGGAGCTTTCAGGACAAGCCGCGAGCCTGGCGGCCCATCTCCAGCACGACCTGGGCGTGAAGCCGGAGCGAACGGTGGGAGTTTGTATGGACAAGAGCAAGTGGGCTGCCGTCGCAATACTCGCGGTTCTGTACGCCGGAGGGGTGGTTGTTCCCCTCGGGGTGGCTCATCCTCTGCCTCGCGTGCAGGTCATCGCAAAGGATGCGGCTGTGGAGACCGTGCTCGTGGATCACGAACAGCAGCAACGGCTTATGTCACTGGGCCTGCGACTATTGATTGTGGACGAAGGATTCATCGCTTGCCACCGACCGCTGGACCTCGCACAGACGACCGCACTGCTGCAGACGAGTACGGTGCAGCCACACAATATGGCGTGGATCATCTACACCTCTGGTAGCACGGGCACCCCGAAAGGGGTGATTCTCGAGCACCAGGCGCTCAGCACCAGTATCGAGGCACATGGCGCTGCCTTTAACATGGATGAGACGACCCGTACCCTGCAGTTCGCAGCGCATACCTTTGACGCCACAATTCAGGATATCATCACCACCCTCTGGGCGGGAGGGTGTGTTTGCATCCCCTCGGAGAACGACCGCGTGAATCGGCTCACGGAGGTCATGAGCGCCATGCGGGTCAATTGCGCTACTTTGACCTCGACAGTGGCGTCAATGCTGGTCCCTAACAGAATTGCCTCAATGCGGACGATGATTCTAGTAGGTGAACCGGTTACCGCGGCAGCCGTAGCCCTATGGTCGCCGCATGCCACTGTGCTGAATGCCTACGGCCCCTCCGAGTGCTCCATTCACTCCTCCTGCAGTCGACCAATTCACGACGCCGCCCTAGCGTCCAACATTGGCTTCCCTCTCGCCTGTACGTGGTGGGTGGTGGATGCCGATAACCATCACTCCCTCTGCCCGATTGGCGCCCCCGGGGAGCTTCTGATTGAGGGCCCCAATCAAGCCCGGGGCTATCTCAATGACGACGAGAAGACCCGAGCGGCCTTTGTTCGGGACCCCGACTTCATTCCTCGACTAGGCCTCGCAGGTCGACGCCTGTACCGGACCGGTGATCTGGTCAAGCAGAATCCTGACGGATCGCTGATCCATCTCGGCCGCCGGGATCTACAGGTCAAGATCCGCGGACAGCGCATCGAAGTGGGCGAAATAGAATACCAAATCCAGCGGCATCTCGCCGGGGCGCGCACCGTCGCGGTAGAGCGCGTTCAGCACGACGGAGATGGCGAGCAGATCAGCCTGGTAGCAGTCATGGATTTTGTCGACGAGACGCGCAACGACGACAACGGCGCTGCTGCAACAACAACAACTGCTGCTGCTACTGCTACTGCTGCCACTGATGCGCTGCAGCCCCTGCCCCCTTCTGAGCGCCTTCGCGCCAGATTCAATGAGCTTCGTCAGACGCTGCTCCGCATTCTGCCGGTCTACATGGTCCCCGCTGCATACCTCCCTGTGGATCAAATGCCCTCGAATGCCAACAACAAGCTTGACCGGCGGGCCATCCGGGCCCTGTTGGCACAGCACTCGCTAGCCACCCTGCAACAGTACATCCATGATGACAAGGCTGAAATGCAGGCCTTGCCCGTGACCGCATTGGAGAAGAAGGTGCATGCGCTCTGGCTGGAGGTGTTCGACCTCCCCGCCGGGGTCAACGTGTCCATGAACGACAATTTCTTCCACCTAGGCGGGGACTCGGTGACGGCAATGCGGATGGTTGTCGTCGCCGCATCTCACGGGCTGCAGCTGAGCGTAGAAGATATCTTCAAGTCACCTCGGCTAGCAGACTTGGCTGCCACGCTCGCGGCCCGGCCCTTGGAAGAGACACTGGCACAAGACATTGAAAATCCTGCCCCCTTCGAGCTGTGGGACGAGCTCCATGCTGCTGAGTCCACAGACGAGCGAGAGCAGCGTTTACTCCGCATCGCGGCTAGTGTTGGAGTGAGCTTGAATCAGATTGAGGACGTTTACCCCTGCACACCATTGCAGGAGGGCTTGATGGCCGTTACGGCGCGTCAGCCGGCAGCCTATGTAAGTCGACAGGTGTACGCGATGGGTAGCACCGTGGATCGCAGCCAGTTCCAGGCCGCGTGGGAGACCTTGTCCGCTCAAGTCAGCATCTTGCGCACGCGAATCCTGGTAGACGGTAAATCCCCCGCTCTGCAGGTGGTGGTGCGTGACGACATCCGCTGGCAATCAGGCACAGACCTCGAGCAGTACCTGCAGGCTGATCGCGCCCAGGGCATGTCTCTGGGCCAGCCGCTGGTTCGCTATGGGTTTGTCGAGGAACCCACGGGGGCATGCTACTTCATCTGGACTGCGCACCATGCCTTGTATGATGGATGGACAGTCGGTGCACTCAGCAAGCGCCTTCTGGACATCTACCGTCAGGGCCGGTCCGCATCCTCGGTGCCCTACACGCAATTCATCCGGTATCTTCAACACGGTCGCCCGGACACCGTGGCGAGTATGCACTACTGGCGCGAGCAGTTGGAGGGCGAGGTGATGGCCAGCTGGCCACGACGAGTCTCAGACAAGCAACCACTGCCACAGGACGACTTTCATGCAACGATCCCACTTCCGCCGACGCAGATACATGGCCAGGTGACAATCTCGACCGTTCTTCGCGCCGCATGGGCGCTGGTCGTGGCCCAGTACTCGGGACACGGGGACATCGCCTTTGCAGCCACGGTTTCCGGCCGCAATGCCCCGGTTCGAGGCATATCGGATATCGCGGGCCCAACCATTACGACTGTGCCGATTCGTACACGAATCGACCACACAAGGACTGTGGCCGATTATCTTGATGCAATGCAGCGGCAAGCAACACATATGATTGACCACGAGCATACCGGTCTACAGGGGATCAAGGCATTGTTGCCCACATTGGCTAGCACGCTGGACACGGGCAGCTTGCTGGTCATCCAGCTGGCTGAAGAGAAGGATTCGCAAGGGCAATTAGACTTCCCCGGCCTGGAGACCATCCCCCTGCCGATCGAGCCCTTCAATGCACATGCGCTGACCCTCGAGTGCCAGCTTGGGGCACAGGAGCTCACCGTAGATGTGCACTACGATAAGCAGATCATGGCTTCGACTCAGGTCAAACGAGTGATCGACTACTTCGCCTGCCTGTTCCACCGACTGTGCAATCCGAGCACGCAATCACAGTCCCTAGCAGAGATTCTGGCCATCAATGACGCGGATCAGCAGCAGATCCTGCACTGGAATGCGGACGTTCCGCCCCGGCTGGAAAAATGCATCCACGAGATGGTACGCGAACAGGTGGAACGCTCACCCACAGCCATCGCTATCCACGCCTGGGATGGCGATATGACCTATCGCGAATTCTATGAGGCGGGTGCGCGCGTGGCCCACCAGCTCGTCTCCTTCGGGGTCGGGCCAGAAGGCATTGTGGGAGTTTGTATGGAGAAATCGAAATGGGGCGCCGTGGCGATGCTGGGGATCATGCAAGCCGGGGGAGCCATCATGCCCTTGGGCATATCACACCCCTTGGCCCGCATTGACACTATCCTCGACGCCTCGCGGGCACGCCTGATCATCGTCAGCCCTGCACAGGCCAAGCGACTGCAGGGGCTGACCAACCTCGCCAACATCCAGCTCGTCACCCTCGACCATGATCATTTCGATACTTTGCCACGGTGCCAACCAGCGCCGGAGATGGGATTGACGCCGTCCAACGCCTCGTGGGCTATCTTTACCTCGGGCAGTACAGGCGTGCCCAAGGGCGTAGTCATCGAGCACGGAACCATGTCGACGAGTTTAGACGAACAGGGACGCTGGCTGGGTCTCACGCCTGCGACGCGGTTCCTGCAGTTTGCTTCTTACACTTTCGACAATGTCATCACCGACACATTCGCTACGACGGCCTTTGGTGGCGTCGTCTGCATCCCCTCCGAGGAGGCCCGCATGAACCAGCTCACCGAGGTAATTGCAGATATGGAAGTCAACACAGCGATGCTGACCCCCACTGTTGCACGGCATGTGGCGCCCAGTCGCGTGCCAGCCCTGAAGACCCTGATTCTGACAGGCGAGCCTGTTCGGGCCGACGTCGTCAGCATCTGGCTCGGCCACGCCGATATCTACAACGCTTATGGGCCCACCGAAGGGTCTATGAGTACCTGTACTCGGCCCTACCCCAATGCCCACGAAGTCAGCAACATCGGCTTCCCCTTGGCGACCCGGTTATGGGTCACGCAGCCCATGCAAACCCATCTGCTGAGTCCTCTCGGCGCACCCGGCGAGCTCTGGATTGAAGGGCCCTTCTTGGCACGGGGATACCTTGGTGACCCCGTCCGCACTCAGGCCTCATTTATCGTCGATCCCGAGTTCACGCGGCGTCTGGGCCTCCACGGACGCCGGCTCTACCGTACGGGGGATCTTGTGCAACAAAACGAGGATGGAACTTTGATCCACCTCGGGCGAATAGACTCTCAGATCAAAATCCGGGGTCAGCGTGTCGAGCTCGGTGAGATTGAACATCAGATCCTGCACCATCTGCCCGGTGTGAGTACAGTGGCCGTGGAGCCGCTCACCGACGAGGACACGCAGCGAATCTTCCTGGTCGCCGCGGTGGAGTTTGCTGGCGACAGTGAATATCGGCGTGGCACAATCACCCCGACGGGACTGCTGGCGCCATCCCCGGCCCTAAGAAAGGCCTTCAGTAAGCTGTACGGCATCCTATCACAAACACTCCCTGTGTACATGGTTCCGGCCGTGTTCGTGCCCATTGCGGAGATGAGTCGCAACCTCTCCGGCAAACTGGACCGCAAGCTCCTCCGCATGATGCTGGCACGTTTGCAAGACAACGACGACAATGACAACGACAATCTGCGGCAGTATCGCGTGGGCGACGGTCCCAAGGTCGCCCCCTCCACCGAGATGGAGCGCCGACTACAGGCCCTGTGGGCTGATGGGCTCCATCTCCCGGTCGACGAAATCGGGGCCCATGACAACTTCTTCCACCTTGGCGGAGACTCCCTGGCCGCCATGCGCATGGTGGCCGCATCACGCTCTCGCTCTTTCAAGCTAAGCGTGGCGGACATCTTCAAACACCCTTCTCTGTCTGAGCTGGCTGAGGTCGTCAGCGCGCGTGTAGAGGCACGTTTAGAAGAAGAGAAGAAAGATGATGGGGTGGAAGAGGAGGAGGAAGAGGAAGAGGAAGGCGTGGTCCCATTTTCTTTAATAGACACCGATAACCCCGAAGCATTTATCCACGAAGTGGTCTCCCCCGTTTGCAACATCAGATGTGCGGACGAGGTCATTGATATCCTGCCCACCACCGATTTCCAAGCCCTCACGGTGGCAGGCGTGCTCACGACCCCCGCCGCGGCCAACTGTGCGCATTTCCTGCTCGACGGCCAGGGCCCCTGTGACGTGGAGCGGCTGCGCAAAAGCTGCTTCGACCTCATCCGCGCCCTGCCTATCCTCCGCACGGCCTACATCTTCGATCAAAGCCGCCTGCTGCAGGTGGTCAAGAGTGCCTATGAGCCGGACATCCCCATCTTCCACACGGAGCGTACGCTCGAAGCGAAGACGGCCGAGATCATCAACCACCAGCTGCTCCCAGCCCCCTGCTTGGGCGAACCCTTCACGCAGATGGCCATTGTCGAGGAGGCGCACAGCACGCGACACCGACTTCTCCTGCGCGTGACGCACGCTGAATACGATGCCGTGTCCATCAATGTGATCTGGGAGACCCTGCGCTGTCTGTTCGAGGGCACAATCCCGCCTCGATCCCCATCCTTCGCGAGCTTCTACTACCACCAGCAGCAATGCATCACCGCACAAACGTACGACTACTGGACCGACCTGTTGGCGGGCTCATCTATGCCCCAACTGGGCCGCTCCACCTCCGCCATCGGACAATATCCATCTACCGTGGCCCACCTCGCCCCACGGACGGTGACCCTCGCCAGCCCGCTGTCTGCGGGCGTCACCAGGCCGGTCCTGGTGAAGGCAGCATGGGCGATCACTTTGGCCCGTGTGGCCCAGAGCCAGGACGTGGTGTTCGCCGACACCGTCTCCACACGGGGCACCGTCGACGCCACCCGGATGAATGAAACGGGCTGCTGCGTCACGCTACTCCCCGTCCGCGTGCAGCTGTCCTCTCCTGCCCTCACAGCGCGCGAGCTACTGCAAACTGTGCGCGAGCAGCAGATTCAGAGCTTCGAGCACGGACACCTGGGCTTCCGAGACATCCTCCATGACTGCACCGACTGGGCGACCTCGACGAGGTTTACATCCGCACTGAACCACATCACCGAGCAGACGAACGGGACCGTTCGCATGAGCAGGCAGGAGTACACTATTTCCAGCTTCGATGCGCTGGACGCGACATGGACAGTTGACGTGGGGGTCACGGCCGTCAGTCGTGAGGACGGCGCGCTGGACCTACGTTTGGCCTACCGGGCTGACAGCATCACGCAGGAGATGGCATCGGAGTATGTGCGCATGCTCACCGAGACGCTCACGATTCTCGTGGACGAGCCATCTCGCACCATCAAGGAGATGTTATCGGCCCCTGTAGCCCGGTCCGGGAGGAAGGGGAAGAGATCATCGGCGCCAGTGGTGCAGATCACGGAGCGGATCTCGGGCGAGGATCCCCTGGTCATGGCGTCGTATCTACAGATCAAACAGCGGCCAGAGTGGGAAGTAGTTCTGCAGCGTCGTCGGGGGGTCGCCACGGGCAAGAGCAGGCCGGCAGCCTCCTTTGCACAGCGGGGCGGCGATCTCTTGGACGCGGTCTACTTAGCCTCTCTTCTGGGTCTGAGCGACCAGTTCGACTCCGCCCAGGCAATATTAGTGGGATCACGCCGTGAGGACGAAGCGGGTCTCGAGGAAGGCCTGCCCTCAACGAAAGCAAAGCGGCTGTCTCTCAGAACGATGTGGACAAGTGCCCGGAAGAGCTATGCTCGATGGTTCACGGCGGGTTCGCGGCAAAGAGGCCAGACCTCACTGGCTGTTTAATATCTATGTCGGTTGATGTCTTATATGTCCAGGTTCTATGTATATATGGTACTCTTCATTAGTTATATGTATGTAATTTCTTCGCTGTAATGACTTGAATTCTCGTTGCCCGTTCTCCTTTGCCCTAACTTTATACGCGTTTCCCACGCAATGCCTCTGTAGCCCTCACACGCTCTGCATTATTTTAAATTATATCATGCCTCGACTCTCGGCTCGGAAGACAGTGGATCAGGCCACCTAGCCTGCTTTGATTTCGGCTGAACACGAAGGGGGAACATAAAAGGAGGCCGCTGACCCTCTGCACCGCCGGCGCCCTGGCATAGAATACGTCCGCCTGACACATTCCCTCCACTCTCCATTAAATCCCTGCCACATCTGTGAAGCTGCATCATGCCTCGAATCTCCTACCACGGGCTGATCACGGGTGCCGAGCAAGACCTCCAGTCGCTAACGCAAGCAGCTCTCGTGGATGGCTTTTTTAGTCTGGATCTCGACTGTCCAGAGGGCGTGAGGCTGCGTGAGGACATTCGCTTTCTTGAGAAATTCTCTGAGAACGTCTTCGACATCCCCACTCCCGTCAAGGAGCGCTTTGATTTCAAGACACTAGGACGGTTTCGAACCACGGGGTAAGCCAAACGATATCAACATCCCTGGACCCCCAGCCCAACTCGACTTAGATGGCCGTCCACTGACCAGCAGTCCGTGTGGCCCTGCAGATATAAGCCCTTGGGCATTGAGGAAGGCGCGAAGGCCGGAGAGCCCGACGGATTCGAGATGTTTATGGTATTCTGCCTGGGCGCTGTGTCCTGCCATTCCCTACCCTACCCTGTTTCCCTTTCTACCTCAGACGAGGCTAACCCATTCTCTATATTTCAGTTGCCCCAAAATGAGTTTCTCCTGCCCAGTTTCCGTTCCGGTCTCCAGTCCCCCGACCTGGTTTTCACTCACCGGGAGGCTCTCACGCGCTGCATGGAGCACTACGAGCAAGCAGCGCAGCTCATCCTACGGCGCGTCAGCGAAGTGCTGGATCTTGGCGACGCGCTTCTGGCGGCCCATCAGCCCTCGGAGCCCTCGGTCACAAACCTGGGCTTCTTGAAGTATCCGCCGCAGCCGCCCGGGTCGCGCAACTTTGGACACATCGCGCACACGGACGTGGGCAGCCTGACACTACTCTCGGCCACCGCGCGGGGGCTGCAGGTCATCGATGTCGCGCGGCAGGACTGGGAGTTTGTGGAGCCAGATCCGGCGCAGCTCTTCGTCCAGTTCGGCGACTGCCTGAAGTTCCTCTCGCGGGGGCGCATCATCCCCTCCCTGCACCGCGTCGTGCCCAGCGACACCGACGCCCAGGCGACCAAATACACCCTGGCGTACTTTGTGCGTCCGAACGAGCAGGCCCAGATCACCGCCGACGATGGGACTGTCTGGAGCTACGAGAATTATCATTGTCGCAAGTTCGATGCCTTTGCGCGCCCGCTCAGCCATGTCCGGCCTGAGGGCGAGCACGACATGATCTCCATTCGCCAGGCGCCGCAGCGCGAGGCTCCGGTGGCCGCGGCTTGAGAGGGACGTTGATGGGTCTGGAGGTTTGATGTCCCAGTTCGGCTGGAGTATTCATGATAGTCTCGTGCCTTTGTATCTCATAGTATATTCGCCCCGTCGGGGATCCAGATCTTTGAACTGATTATGGTTATTGGATTTGTCTGTCTGTCTTAGCTACCTAAAAAATACAGAGCATTGTATCATTATAAATCCGCCCTGTACGCTCCATGGCGGGCACTCTATACACTCACACACTATTCTTAAAACCGCCTTGGACCCACTCGTATAGCCTGCTGCTGTGAGCTCGACTCCGGCCAGGCTCACAACTGGATGGCCTGCTGTTTAATGATCTCTCGGCGAGTGGGCTGACCTCAATAGTAGTGACGGGTCTCTACTGGCCCGATGGTCTTTAGCGTTGTGGCTCTGGCAGCTGCTATATATGAAGGCTGACATCCATAAGCAGCCTCTCTTTACCTCAATTCCCCCCTTTTCCACCTCCGAACATCTTTTCTTGGTGTTTATTCCTCGGGCTCTCGTCATGATTAAAGGTCTCTTGAACCTTCCACTCCTTATACAAGGCAGTCTGGCGGTGATCGTCATCTTGCTACTCCTCGTTCTTGCCAACAGGCTGACTACGTGGGAGTACATCGTTCCCAAGGAGGTGCAATGGATCGACCGACCCCCAGAGAGCTTCGGCTATATGCGTGCAAAGGCGCGATCCTTTTTCCTGATGAAACAGAATATCATGCAAGCCTATCTGGAGGTACGTTTCTCCTTTGGCCCCCCTACCCTGCATACACGCACAAGTGACAAGTGATTGATCCCCGTTCCTCGCCAGTGCAACAAAAAAGGCCGCGCTGCCGCGCTCGCCATCGCCTTCGGTCGACCCCAAATAATCCTCCCACCCAAATACATCCGGTGGATCATCGACCAGCCGGAATCCGTGCTAAGCATGGATCCGATCCACGACGAATTCCACGCCTTCGTGCAGGACGGGTTGGTCGGCGACCACTCGGTGCAGGAGGTGCTGCGCAAGGAACTAACGCACAACCTGGGGCGGCTGACGGCCGACATCAACGACGAGATTGTGGACGCGCTGCATGCCGTGTGGGGCGATTCGCCCGAGTGGCGCACGATTCCTCTCAAGGACAGTACGCGCACCATCATTGCGCGAATTACCAATAGGTTGTTCGTCGGGAAGGAACTTTGTACGCAACCCTTCCATTTATGCTACCAATGCAAGTATTAGTCGTGCACTAACGGGGAAGATGGGGAGGCGCGTAGGTCGCAACGAGCAGTACATCCGTGACGCCGTCGGGTTAGGGCTGGCGGTCATGCCCGAGACCGTGTTCCAGGACTTGCTGCCCCGGCCGCTGAAGGGCCCTGTCTCCGCGATTGTCAAGTGGATTAATCGTTTTTACATGGCCGGCTTCAACCGCCACCTGCAGTCCGTGGTGCGACAGCGGATTCACGACGTGAAGCGGATAAAAGAGCAGCCCGAGCACGCATCTGCGGCGGACGAGCTCCCGAACGAGTTCCTGACGTGGATTGTGCAGCGCGCCGTCCGACGCGGCGAGCCCATGGCCGGATTAGAGCAGCGGACAATCGCGCGCGTGGGCATGGCGAACCTGGCGTCGATCGAGACGACAACCAACACGATGAGCAAGTGCCTGGCGGACCTGACGACACTGGGCGAGGCGCAGGGGTACCGGGCTCTGGTGACGGCGGAGGCGCGGACGGTGCTGCGCGAGTGCCAGCAGCGGCCGGAGAAGAAGGACATCGACAAGCTGGGGTGCATCGAGAACGCGCTCAAGGAGAGCCTGCGGCTGGCGGTCGTCTTTCCGGGGCTCATCCGCCAGGTCACCAGCCCCACGGGGGCGACGCTGGCCGCCGACAAGGAGGCCGGGGGCCTGCGTCTGCCGCACGGGGCGCGCATCAGCGTCGCGGCCTACGCCATCCACCGCGACGACAGCCTGTGGCCCGAGGCCACCACCTACAATCCGTCTCGTTACGAGGTCGAGCATGCCGCGGCGCCGCGCGTACCCATGTCCCGCGCCTCGGAGCGCTTTCTCTCCTTCGGCATGGGGAAGCGCGCATGCCCTGGCCGCTTCTTCGTCACCGATGAGCTGAAGCTGCTGTTCGCTCATATTTTCACCAAGTATGAGATCAAGGTCATCCCGCCCCCGCCTACCACGGCGGGCCTGTTCACCGAGTTGACGCTGCGAGGGCCGCAGGAGCAGTTGATGATTCGTCGGCGGACTGAGGAGGAGATGAACACGGCGTGATTATGGGACGGAGTTGATGTTTAATCGGGTTCAAGACAGTCTGGCTCACTGGTTCACTTGGTGGGACGTACCATTTCCTTTCTCGCTGTAGGGTTATATCGGTCACGGGATCCGTTGGGGAGCGATATTCATGTATTTATCCACCTTTTTCGATGCCATCATTCGCATTATGATCTGATTCTCGTGTCTAATTTAGCCTTGGCTTTAGGAGAGCTATTTGCAGTTACAGACAGCAATAATACCCTGTCATCCGCGGTGGCTGGAGAAGCAATGAAAGTGGCTGTTCGCATGCGGGCGAACCGCGGACTAGGCAAATGGTCCATTCTCCGTCCCAACGTCTGGGAGTAGTTCACACATACAGTAATATGCAACAATGGTTAGGATGATGAGACGTTTGCATTTCGGTCACGCTGATGTTTGTACAACAATATTGACGCGCTCAGCTTCGGGTCTAGGATCATACTTACACATCTACTCACTCAGAAGTCATTCGTTCATCAGACACGGTTGACAATGAACCTCCTGTTCGCATCAGCAAATCCGGGGGTCTTCCTTAGTTGCAGTGCTAAGTTTACTAATACCACAACGTACAGATTCGTCTGAACGGACTCTCATTTCCTGGTGGGTATATAATCAAAAGGTGGCTGACAAGCTTGGACTCCGTCCACCCCTCACACCAAATCCTTCAGTTTGAACTTCAGCGCCTTCCCGCTGTGGCTTTTCGGGATCGCCTCCAAGAACCGAATGTTCTCGCGGAGCCAGAACGGCTCACTCAGAGTAGTCTGGATATGGGCCGCCAGCGCCTGGCGGAGAGTCGCTTCGTCCATCTGGGCGTCGACCTGGCGCGAGCGCACCACGAAAGCAAATGGACGCTCGCCCGTCGCGTCATCTTGGACTCCAATCACCGCGGCCTCGTCCACAGCTGGGTGGTTCAAGAGCTGCGCTTCAATCTCGACCGGCGCCACTTGGATGCCCTATGATGCGTGCCTACGTTAGCGACGCTGCATGTGACGGCAAGGAAAATAAACGACACGAACCTTGACCTTCATGATATCCTTCTTGCGATCCACGATGAACAGATGCTCCTCGCCGTCTGCGCCGCGCCGCATGCACGCCACATCGCCCGTGACCAGCCAGCCGTCCTGGTCGAAGGCATAGGAGTCCGCCTCGTTCTCCCCAAGGTAACCCTTCATGACGCTGGGGGATCGCACGTAGAGATCGCCGGCAACGTCGTAGTCGTGGATCTCCACCCCATTCGCATCGAGCAGTCGCACCTTCACCTGGGGCAACAGGCTCCCCACCGAGCCGGGGAAGATGCTATGTTGGCTGGTGTACGAGACAATCACCGCCGCTTCGGTCAATCCTATCGTTATCACGCCTTGTCAGATGTTTGTCACATCAGTTCAATCCATTGCGGTTGACCTACCATAACCAGGGAGGAGATCCCAGTCGGGACGCACCCGTTTCATGGCGCCCATCATGTCGGCACTCAAGGGCGCGGATCCACAGACCACCGTCTGCACGGACGACAGATCGGCCAGCTTGAATAAGATAGGATTATTCACCAACGCCGCCACAATCGCGGGAACCTAGCAGGAGCCGCCCGCATCAGTATGCACACGCATGTCCATATTATTGCCACAGAGGAGATTCTCACCAAATACAACCGCTCGATGCGGTATTGTTGAATCGACCGTAGCGCCGCCGGCATGTCGAAGCGGGCGTGCAGGATCGTCGTATCGCGCCGACACATCAACGTATGCAGTACGATCAAGCCATAGGCGTGACTCAACGGGAGGATGCCCAGAGTGGTCTGGCTCTTGGGTCCGGTCGCATATGAGTCCAGAGTAACCGCCTGGAGGGCATTGACGATGACGTTGGCGTGGGTGATTTGCGCCAGTTTCTGCGCACGATGTCAGTCAGAGCCTTCGATTTCTCACCTGAGGCTCGTGCAGGACATTGGTTCTCTCACCTGGTACCCGGAAGTGCCGCTGGTCGGGCAGAGATATGCGACCCGGTCGCGGGACTCCCCTGGCTGGAGAAGGATGCTCGCCACGGCGGGCAGATGCTCTCCCTCGGCGATCAGCTCGGAGACGGTGGCCCGGGTCGCCGGCGTGCTGGCATCGTCGTCGGGCAATTCGAGCAGAAACAACCGGGCAGGATCTTCGTGCAAGGCGGCAAACACGGCCTCGCAGAGCGGTTGCAAGGGACGGCAGGTGAAAAGGGTGTGGCAGTTAGCTTTGCGCATCAGGGTCTGGATCTCACTGGCCGACGAGGTCGGGTGCATCAGGAGACATGTGCCGCCGATGCGGTGAATCGCCCAGGACAGAGGCACGAAATCCATCTGAAGCGACCGCCTCTCCGTTAGCTACAGTGCTGAACAGAACAGGAGAGCCAAGTCATGTCTGGCCTACCGCGTTGAGGGCCAAGATGCCCACGACTTTCGTTTCAGGCGGCCCCTCGGTCGCCTGCCATCCCAGTTTCTGGGCGAGGCTTCGCGCCAGCATCGTAACGCGATAGTCGAGATCCTGCACACGGT
Source organism: Aspergillus brunneoviolaceus CBS 621.78 (assembly GCF_003184695.1). Classification (NCBI taxonomy): domain Eukaryota; kingdom Fungi; phylum Ascomycota; class Eurotiomycetes; order Eurotiales; family Aspergillaceae; genus Aspergillus; species Aspergillus brunneoviolaceus. The sequence goes on along the minus strand of NW_020290759.1, from coordinate 31,433 downwards.
ACGACTGGCCGGTCTCGGCACACACCAGCAGCGGCTTTTCCTCGAAGCCATCGCTGACTCCTTCCAGGACGAAGTCGCCGACCAGCTGGGTCTCGGAGAAGGGCACGGCCAGGTCACGGCACCACGGCGCAGAGGCGAAGACCATCTTGTGAGTTTGAACTCTGAGGATAAAAGAGGGGATTGGTGCAGTTTGGAGGCAGAAGACTGACCGACTTTTGATCGAGAACAGTCGGGGAGGGTCGATTCAAGCAAGCTGAAAAGGGATGACTCGATGTACTTATAGACATGTTTCTTTCTATGTAAACTACAGGGAGATCCTACGTCCTCAACCTCAACCATTTACTCTGAACCGTGTTTATAGCTTACCCCTCATACACAAGATCTACCTTTCTTATGTACAGGTGTGTTGCGAAGTCGAAAGTTCACGTTGCAACTTGGACAGTCTTACGGTGTGGTCTAGCCCGTTAGGGCACGACATCCAACCCAGAGGACGTAGCCCTAACCTCCGCTTCATGGATTTACACACGATGGGGAGAGTTGAAACGCGACAACGCGCCACAATCCAATCTAGCCGATATATATTGTCCTGCTGCCGACGACTACACATCGCACATTTGCCACAGCTGTCATCTCAGTCGGACACTAGCGGACAATGTCTCAAAAGGACATCAGGGTACTTGGATAGGCGTCCCACCTTCGTGGGTCATGCACGTCGATCCTTTTTGTGTTTCTTTCTTATTTTCAGCTTTTTTGAGTTCAGTTTGATTGGGGCCAGAAAGAGTGGGGGCTCGACGAACGCCAAGTCCGACGGTTGCCATGAAGAGGGATCGCGCGCTAACCAAATGCCAGCAGGAATGCTAGTGCTGACAGCCAGATACGAGTCAACGAATTGATTCAACCCCTACTTCCCCACCGTAAGCCGGACGCGACATAAGGTGAGTTAGGCTCTTAACACCGGGGCTTCACTGACCCGTGGTCAATCTAGGCCATTTGCAGTGCATTGAAGCGATTATCATCCCGAACACTCTCCACACTCGTGGGATGATTTTCCGGTCCCATTTGTGCTCTTCTCTCGCGCAGCCTTGCAAAGTAGGAACGGACAAGAAAGAGAGGGGGAGATGTTTTATGGCCAATGAGATGGCAGCAGTAACAGCAGCAGCAGCAGCAATGGAGAAGAAATACTCACAACACCTCGTCTTGCTCCTTCCCGCACACAGGAAGGAACAGTGGACATGGGGGACCGAAGCAGAAGAAGGAAAGGAAGGAAAGTGAGTCCCCCTATTTCTTTTGCCCTGCAACAATGGGGAACACGTGCAGCTATCACAGTCACATTCTAGTGAACGTCTAGCATTCCACAGGTGCTGTCAAACGAGCTTATGTGAACTGTGCTCACCACGTTGTAGGCTATCGCGATACCTGCGTCGCTGAATCAGCAGCAACGTGGCGCGCTGCCAAGCACTGGCTCCTGCGGGTACGACATATATATGTCCTACACTATAACGGCGGAGGACTCAGGCCACTGTGGAAACCCCTCCCGCGTGGCATCCCAGATCCAAATGGCTCCGGACCTCCTCTGTTTGCCATAGTAACAGGACATATACCATCAACACGAGGGCCTTATTTCTATCTAATGCAGAATCCTGCACGGAGGATTCCCTCTTGTGGCTTCCTTCCCCCTCCCTCCCCTCCTTTCCCCTCTTTTCCCCTCCTTCATCCTCGCTCCCTCTTTCCTTCCGCTCACGGCCACCGGATTATTAATACTACCATATGGTGAATATGATGCTGACAAGGGAGATCAGACCGGGGTAAAGACAAACGAAGCCAGCCTTGTTCGGCTTGGTATCTGCAGATGCAGGGGGACGGGACAGCTTCCTGGGTCCGTGCGCCTGAAAGAAGAAGAGAAGACGCAGAAGAAGAATAAGAATAAGCTGCATAGTGCCTGGTGATTCCTGAGGCTTATGAGGCTCAGTTTCCTGCAGAGACGTTTTGCACAAGTGCTGAGCCTCCGGATATGTCCGCGTCAGCAGTAGAAGTGCGCATTCCTGGTGTGGTCTAGCATGGCTTGGTGTACTAACTGTCGGACATGAAAAGAGGCCAATAATGGTGCTTCAATGTCTCGATCACATAGCGACCTAGTCGCCAAGGACTGAATACCAAAGGCAGGGATAATAAAAATCCCCAGATCCCAGACATGGTGTTTTTATTTAGTCAAGGCTCGAGCAAGTCGAGCCAGCTGTGAGAATTGATCTAAATTTTAACTCTGCGCTCTCTGATTAGGGTTTGTGTGGTTCTGCAGTGTTCCGCGAGACGTATCACGCATCGCATCCCTTTTCCTTCTTATCTTTTCCCATACTGTAGGGCCAACGAGACAATAATGCATCTCGTGGAGGGCTCGCGTGCGACGCCAACCACGCCCCAGCAGGACTGTCATGATCTCGTGTTGATGGACCGGCTCTGCGTAGACTTCCGCGAGAAACTCCTAGATGCGCTGGCCACCTCCTCCTGCTCCAGTACCTTTGTTGAGGCGAGAAATATCGCCAAGGAAAAGCTACTCGACATTCTACACTGCATCGGCTCCCTATCGGCCTCGGATAAGGCGAAAGAAAAGCTTGTCGCCGCAGAGGAACTAGGAGATGCGCTGACCCCAAAGCGAACCAGTCTGGGGGATCATCTCCCGTTTAATACCCCTGCAGGAGATCTGGAGGTCGGGATTGGGGTTCATGGAGCATCGTCGCCGGCCGACTTTTTTCAACACTTCCACGATATCAATGCCGGGTCGCTGGACCTGGCGCTTTCCACAACATCCACCCCGTCGGGCGCGACGGGGGACTGGCCGGCTCTGTCCCCCGTTGTTCTACTCGCGGAGGATCTGGCGATGCTGCGGCAGAGCGGGGACCTGGATCCATGCACGGGGATGGAGTCTGGGGGGAGCGATGAGATGCAGTGGTGGTCCTCGCAAGGGGGTCTCAATGATACGCCCGCTCGACTGAGTCCCAAGACACCGACTAGTGTGCCTCTCTGGCCAGGGGTGCAGGGTCAAGACCCCAATGAGGAGCTGGCCCCGGCGGTTTTAGACTTTGTGGACTTGGATCTACTGGTTGAACAAGGCGAGATGTTTGCCCTAACTCACGGTGGTCATGCGCTTAGACAGGCCACGAATTCGAAGCAGAATGCAGCGCGGCCGGGGTCAGCAACGTTAGTAGGCAGCAATGATGCCCGGCCGGGGACGGTGCGAGAGGACACCCCTATCACCCCAGCCATCGCTCATTCACCGGCACCCGATAGAGGTGTTAGACACAGCTCGCTTTCGCAACAACAACAACAACAACAACAGGGGATCCCCTCACCATCACCCTCCCCAGCAAGACCAAGACCCACGCCACAGCCAGTCACCCCCGCAGCGCACGCCCAGGATTCGCCGGCCTGCGAGAACAGGCGCAGTTGTGCCATTTCCCCAGTGCTCCCGGCGTCGTCCCCCCCTCCCCAGCCCAGGAATGTGGCTGAGAAGGGGGGAGGGGATGCTCTAGTGGTGGTGCAACCCTGCAGTGAGGCTGAGGAAGCAGGGGGGCAGCCTATGGAGATCGACTACGCCGCAGCGCTGCCATCGCTAACGGGGGTATATTGCGTGCCAGACCATCTGCCGACGGCGGATCAGGTCTACGCCGTGTTCAGCCAACAGCTCCCCAACAGCAAGCGGCAGGTGGCTGAGCTCTTTACCCGCCTGTTCTACGCCATTGGAAGTCCGGATGCGCTGATTCAGTTACGCCATGCCCTTCATCTGGCGCGCAAGTCCTCTGTCCTCCCAGTGGCCACGGCTGGCGGCCCCCGGAATGACCTGGCCACGACGGTGCAAGCCCTCGACCAACTCGACTCCATCACCACCCTATCCCATATCCTCCGGCGCTATTACTTGGTCCGTCTCCTCACCCACCGTACCCGATTGGAGCAGGATCACATCGCCGCCAAACTTGCCTGTCGAGGGTCCAAGCGCATGCTAAAGTACGACTGCGCTCGCCTACAACTGATCCGCGACGGGGGCGATGGCGATGCAGTCCGCGCAGCATCGACCGCCGGGGGACGACGGCCCACAAGCAAGCCACGCCCCAAGCACCGGTCCAAGACGCAGGCTCTGACCGATCTGATGCAGATGCTGTACCCGGGCCTGACGCCCATCCCAGCTGAATCAAGTAACCGCTCGACCAACGATTGCGTGTACACGCGAAAATTAACCCGGCTGCGCAACCGCCTCTCGTGCGCACGCAACTGGTATCCCTTCGAGCACACCTTCCCGGGAGGGATTCTGGCCCTGATCCCTTGCGCCGGGCGGTACTCCATCAGTATTGACCAGTAAGTTCCATCCACGAGATCAAGGGAGGAACCCGGAGGTCAATTGACAGGAAACTGACTTCGAGATTCTCGCGCAACCACAGAGTGGAAAAGCTGCCCAGCGATACCATGCGGATCTTCTTGGCCTACCTACAAGAACATCGCGGGACGTACCTGCGAAGCCTGAGCCAGGCGCTGTCCAAAGACGTGTTCGACGTGCTAGAGGGCGCCGACCTGTCGCAGACTTTCGCGTTTGAGACAGTCGACGAAGGTGGCCTCGGGGACTACTTATATGACACTGAGGACCTGCTGCAACTGTGCAAGCCGGCGGTGTAGCCCGCTAGCAACAACTTATATTCCTAATCAAGGCCATTGCATGCCACCGGCTTGTGGGTACTGCCTGGTGGGGAGGCACGTATGCCGTTCTGTCTGGTGTCACAATCACATACCCAGTGAATATGTCTATGTCTATGTCTATGTTTTGCCATACGAGTTCATTCCCCATGTTTCCCCCTTTTTGATTCCCTTCCGTTTTGTCAATTCGGGGGGTACTTATCTCTCTCCCTCTCTCCCTCTCTCTCTTTTCTTTTTCTTGTTTTGAATAGCGAACCCTGACGTACACGACGTTTGAAGAGTGCTGCTTTGCCTCATTGTACATTCCAAAACATGCACTGCACAAATCTCTACCTCATCTTGTAACTATGAGCTGAATAAAACCACGAACGAGAAATTTTATTCTTTCAACAATGGAATAATCTAGCAAGTAAATAATGGGACCATTCAGCAAGTAGACGGACTCAATCTTTTCTTTTACTATGATATTCTATACAAACAACAAGCAAGACATCCGGTCTCCTTACGAGTCGCACAATACAGCACAGGTATTTCATCTTCATCATATGTAGCATTATTCAGCATCAAAAGCGATTCGATTACCATCACATAAGGCTTAGTCCCAATCTAATACACAATCCCCGTCCGCAGCTGCTGATACGCCAGGGCCGTCATGTCCTGATACTGGGAGGGTCGCTCCGGGGTGACGAAGGGCAACAACGGACCGACGGACATATCGCGGCGGGCCTTGAGAAAGAATGCGATGGATCTTCGCGCGGGCAGAATAGTCTCGTCGCTGCCGGTGGAGGCCTTCTCGCCGCGCGGCGCGGTGACCTGGTGCAAGCCAGCATGGAGGACGCCGTTGGTCCAGCGCTCGAGGGTGTCGCCGATGTTGACGACGAACTCGGTGGGATCCTCGCGCGGCACCGGCACAAACTCGGCCGAGTTCGCCTCGTTCTGGATCTCGAGGCCGCCGCGGTCGTCCTGGGCCAGCAGCGTGATGATGCCGAAGTCGGTGTGCGGCCAGATGCGGCTTGTTTTGCCCGCCTCAAGCGTGCGCCGCGCGATGGCCGGATAGTGATTCAGGCGCAGCTCGCTGGCGTGGCCCTGGCATCGCTCTACAAACGCGCCCCGTCGGATCCCCAGCCCCAGCTCCAACGCCTCCATCAGCTCCAGCGTGATCGCCTGGCTGCGGTCAAAGTACGACTCCAGCCAAGGTCGAAACCCGGGAAGCCGCTCGTCATCCGGCCACTGGTTCGGGTATTCCTGGTCCTCTGCTGGGCCGGTGTCGAAGTGTTCCTATGCACAGGAAACAGAATCAGCATCTCTCGGGTCTCTGGCTCTAGGAAGGGTGGATAGGGTAGACTTCTGTCTCACCTTGGCATCTTGCAGGTCGTGCTGGTCCTTCTTCGAGAGATTTGTCTTCCCGCCGGGGTTCAGGAGGCCCGTCTTTTCGGCTCCAACGCGACTCCATCCTCGTTGCGGTTTGGGACCTTCTTTGTTCTGGATGGGGTCTTTGTATGAATCAGGCAATTCAAAGAAATCCTTGTTCTGAAGGAGAATTCCGCAGTCAACGCGAGGTTCAATCGAAGCCAACGGAATTCGAGGCAGAGAAGCATACCAATTGGAACAAATGCGAGGTTTCCTCCCGGGTGAAGCCGTGATTGATGAGCTTGATAAATCCGAAGCGCTTGAATCCCTTCGTGAGAGCAGAGGCGAATTCGCGACGCTCGGCGTCCGAGCCGCTGTGGAACTTGGCGAAGTCAAGGGTTGGAATCGCCATTGCGGAAGGGGACAGAGGAGATGGAGAGTAGATGAGGCCAGTGTGGGTGATTCTCGGTGGTTCATGGGTGGACTTTCCAGAATTTATAGATAGTCGGGGCAAGCAACGCCGCCGCGGTGTCAGAGAGAGCGAGAAGCCCTAAAAGGATCGGCCCCTCATCGCAACCCCGACATCACCTCACAATCATCTTACCACCTGCCCGACGGGTAAGATTCTTCCGATATCATCATACCTGTCAGAATACTTTAGAATATTTTGAAGCTCGGCATAACTAGAAAGCAAAGCTAGAAGCGCCAGGCTGATTGACCTGGTCTTACACACCGCCCTTTCCATCCGCTTCATGTAACTGTATTCCAGTTCCCCCCCCCTCCGACTCCCCTCCTCCCCTCCCCTTCTACCTCTCCCTTTCGCCAATTCCCGAATCAAGCACGAGTTGGCGCACCAGGGCCGATGAGTAAGGGAGACGGTCACGCCATGGAACAATGTCGAATTCAAGTGGAGGACGTGTTCGGGCCTCAAGTGTCCGGGTGCTACAACGATTTTGACTTCACCCTGCTGTTCGAAGAAAGTGTGCTTTATATGCCTGCCCTGCTGGTCGCAACTGTCTGCGGCTGCTGGCGACTCTGGGAGCTTCGATCCGCACCCAAAGTGCTCAGAGTTCGAGGAGCGCGGTGGTATTTCAAGCAAGTGAGTGCTCTGTCAGGGTTTTCCCCTTTATCGCTCGAGAGACGGTCTAGCTAAATGATCCTTGTCTTATAGCTCGGTTGGCTCGCCTGGACCTTGCTTGAACTAACACATTTAGTGCTCTCGTTGGTGCTCAAGACGTCTACCACCCGGTTGTCCAATGCAGCTATCGCAATTGGCTTCGCCATATCGCCCATCTTCGCCCTCGTCTCCCACTGGGAGCATACCCGCTCACTGCGCCCGTCTACGGTCCTGAATGTATACCTGCTGGGAACCATTCCCCTGGACGCGGCGCGAGCGCGCACACTGTCCCACATGCCGGGGAATGCAGTCATTGCGAGCATCTTCATCGCGCTCGTGGTCTGCAAATTCGTACTGCTGGTACTGGAAGCTACCGGGAAGGAAAGTCTCCTGGCGCGATCGTTGCCGCCGGAGCAGACTGCCGGTATTTTCGACCGAAGTGCCTTCTGGTGGTTCAATCCCCTCCTGTTGGCGGGCTACAAGCGATCGTTGACACCCGGGGATCTGTTGGCGGTCGACGAGGATATCAGTTTGGAACGGTCGAAGGAGGAGATCCGTCAGAAGTGGAAGCATGGTAAAGAAGCCCTTCCTGGCACTTTCAGTGTCGCGCCAATCGCACCCAGACTGACCCCATCCAATTCTCTTGTGTAGCAGCGAAAGAGCAACCCCGAAGCCTTCTCAAAGTGCTCCTGGCCGTGTACAAGCGGCCACTTCTCGCCAATATCCTGCCGCGGCTGTGTCTGACAGGCGTCAACTATGCTCAGCCTTTCCTCGTCAGTCGGGTAACGAGCTTTCTAGGACAGTCCACAACTTCTACGAGTAAGGAGGTCGGGTACGGCTTGATCGCGGCCTACGGAATTGTCTACGTAGGTATCGCAGTAAGTGGGTTGACAAGCCATCTTCTTCTGTTGTTTGCCTACTTTGCTCATGGAAACATTCGCTCTGCAGGTCATGACAGCGATGTTTCATCATCGATCCTATCGCACGGTCGTGATGGTGCGCGGCGGCTTGATTCTTCTGATTTATGATCATACCCTGAGCTTAAATATTTCGGCACCTTCCAAGGGTGATTCGTTAACTTTGATTAATGCTGACATCGAGCGCATTGGGGCGGGGCTTCGAAGCTTCCATGAAACGTGGGCAAGCTTGCTCGAGATCGGTCTGTCTTTGTGGTTACTGGATATCCAAATTGGCGTATCAACCGTGGCTGCTGCCGCGGTAGTCCTAGGTATATAGCATCTGCGTTTGATGCCTTCTCCATTCCTACTTCCCCTGTCCCTTCTCTCTGGAGCATTCGGGACAGAATAACGGCTAACCATGATGACTGACTGCACAGCGTGCCTCCTCATCAGCGGCAAAGTCAGCGGGTATATGGGTGAGCGCCAGAAGCTATGGCTTGAGGCGATGCAAACCCGGATCACTACGACCGTGGCAGCTATCAACTCCATCAAAGGGATCAAAGCAACCGGTACAACCGATATCCTCCAGTCCGTGATCACTCAACTGCGGACGTATGAGATCAAAAGCTCTATCAAATTCCGCGAAGTGCTAGTCATGCTGGTGACGTTATGTAGGTGCTAGAACCCTCACGGCCTATCTCTACCACTTTGAGGTCTGCTTCTAAGCTTGGTTTCCTAGCGTATCTGGCGACTACCATGGCACCACCGTTTTCTTTTGGCACCTACAGCATTCTCGCCATGTTACGAAATACCACCCCCCTGACCGCTGCCACGGCATACACCTCCCTGACCCTTCTTTCTCTTCTGTGCCAGGCCGTGGCCAGCTGCATCGACGCCCTGATGGGACTGGTCCAGGCATTGACCAGTCTGGAACGGATCCGGGCGTATCTGGCGTTGGAGGCCGGCATTCCGCTGCCCGACGACAGCTGTGGCACGACCGATTCACATATTAGTGAACCGTCGCCCGCGGAATCCACGCGCTCGTCGGAGAGTGACAATGAGAAGGCCATGATGAGAGACACCGTATCAGGGAAAACTGACCCAAATGCGATGATTCAGTTACGCAACTGTTCGGCGAGCTGGGAGCGATTCTCCAAGCCGGTGATTCAGAATGTGGATGCCACCATCCCACGGGGTTCGTTTGTGATGGTGATCGGGCCAATCGCATCGGGCAAGTCGAGCCTGTTAAACACGATTCTCGGCGAAACCCCCCATAGAACGGGCACGGTCGTCGTCCATGACGGGGAAGTGGCGTTCTGCGGCCAGACCCCGTGGTTGGTGAACACGACCATCCAGAACAATATTCTCGGGCAGACTCCGCTCGACCACCAGTGGTACGACACCGTCGTCAGGGCTTGCATGTTAGATCGGGACTTCACGCAACTCCCCGGGGGGGACAACGCAACGATTGGCAGCAAAGGAATCATGTTGAGTGGGGGTCAGAAAGGCCGTCTGGTACATCCACCCGGAGTTTCATTATATACTTGTATACTTGGTTCTGATCTCGTGGCAGGCATTGGCACGAGCACTTTATGCGAGAAAACCGCTGGTCATTCTGGACGACGTGTTTGCCGGTTTGGACGCCAAAACCGAGCAACATGTCTTTGCGGCGCTCTTTGGACCCGAAGGTCTGTTGCGACAGGAGGGGACGACGACGGTCCTGGCCACGAACTCCAGTAGGTAGCGGTGCGAATTGGGCCCATAAGGTTCCTACCGGCTGACAGTTCTCTGCTAGTCCGCTACATCTCTCTCTCCGATTATATCCTTGTGTTAGGGCCAGGCGGCACAGTCGTCGAGCAAGGCGTCTATTCGGAGCTGGTTCACTCGGGAGGATATCTGGCGAGCCTGACTCCGAAAGAGGGACGCAATGAACAGGTTCATCGCCATACTGACAATCAGGATCCTGCACTCACTGACACGGCTCTCCGCAATGCGAACTTGAATGCTGACAACCTGCCCGCCAGTGACCTGGCCATTTACAGGTTCTACGTGGATCAGACGGGGCGCGTTTCATTCTGTGTCTTCTTTGTCCTGTGCTCTGGCTTCGTAGTTGGCTTGCTGTTCTCCCGTAAGTGGTCGTATAACCTCTTTCTCTCTCCTTTCCTGTACTCATACTCACTGCAAGACAAATGCCTGCAGAAGTCTGGATCAAGTTCTGGGTCGAAGCCAACGCTAGGAAAGCCAACGACCGACTAGGGTATTATCTTGGATTATACGCACTGTGGTCGATCTTGGCCATCTTACTCTTCCTGGGTGCATGCTTGTAAGTTCTTCGCAATGCAAAGGCCTCGAATTCCATGGAGACGAACATTGATATCAATTGAACCGCAGCCAACTTATGCTCGTCATGGTTCCGAAAACCGCTAAAGGATTCCACGACCGTCTCCTTAAAACAGTGCTCAGGTTGAGTTCGACTTGTTCAGTCAGCGTCATAGGAGAGCAAGGTGGCTGATTTGTCCCTCTAGGGCCCCATTGGGATTTTTCTCAGTCACCGACAGCGGAGAGATCACCAATCGATTCAGCCAAGATCTCGAACTGGTGGACATGGAGCTCCCGCGATCACTCATCGGCACGATGATGGCGCTTGTTCTATGCATCGGCGAATTGGTGGTAGTCGTGTATAGCTCCCACTACGTCGCCGCCACGGTGCCCTTCCTGATCGGGCTGTTGTATCTGGTGCAGACCTTCTATCTCAAGACCTCGCGACAACTGCGGATCCTCGAGATCGAAGCCCGGGCGCCTCTGCTGTCCCATTTCATAGAAACCCTGCAAGGCCTGAGCAGTATCCGTGCATTTGGCTGGACACGGTCATATACCGGGCAGAATGATCGGCTGCTCGGGACCGCCCAGCAGTCGTTATATCTGCTCTACTGTGCTCAGCTGTGGCTCACGCTCGTCTTAGATATGATTGTGGCGGTCTTAGCCATCATTCTGGTCAGCATTGCGGTCACGACCCGGACGTCGACGGGTGCATCCATTGGTCTGGCGCTGGTCAATGTGGTGGCGTTCGGCGCCAATCTGAAGGGCCTCGTGTACAACTGGACCGCCTTGGAGATCGCCATGGGTGCCATTGCCCGCATCCGAGATTTCACCTCGAACACCCCGTCTGAAGAACGACCGGGTTCAAGGGCGTCTCCGCCCCCGGATTGGCCGCAGCAAGGCCTCATCAGGTTCCATGACGTCTCAGCAGCTTATAAGTGAGCGATCAGTTGAGATTCGGGCTCCCAAGTAAAGACTAACTCTTTCTTGGCAGCTCTGAGTCCCCACCCGTGCTGAAGAATGTCTCTCTAGAAGTTCAGCCGGGACAGAAACTCGCGATTTGCGGCCGAACTGGCAGGTACGCATCCTTGTGCTGAGCATTAACACCATCTGGACCGTCATTACGAGTGCCTTCGCTGACCACAGCCATCAGTGGTAAGAGCTCCCTCGTAGGGTCGCTGTTGCAACTCCTGGACCTGCGCAGCGGCACGATCGAAATCGACGGCGTGGACATCTCCACTCTCGCCCGGCAGGACGTTCGGTCGAGGCTGATCACCCTGCCCCAGGAGCCGTTCTTCTATCACGGCACGATTCGGGAGAACCTCGACATCCACGGCCAACACTCGGATGAGGACTTGTATGAGATCCTGGCCAGACTCGGACTGCAGGAGCTCATAGTCCGGAAAGGTGGCTTGGACGTCTTGATGAGCGAGGACATGCTCTCCCACGGCCAGAGGCAGCTTTTGTGCGTTGTCCGGGCGTCGCTGCAGACGTCGAAGATCCTGATTCTGGATGAGGCAACAAGCAGGTAAGGCTGGACCTCTCTAGCAGACTTTACCTTCTTGTCCGGTGTTTTTTTTTTGTCTTTTGTTTTCCGACCTCTCAAGCTAATACCCCTCGTGTTCAACCATGCAGTGTCGATCAAAAGACGGAGGCCCTCATCCTCGATGTACTTCGTGAGCGATTTCGCGACCATACCGTGGTGTGCATCGCGCATCGACTCAACACGATCCTGGATTACGATCAGGTCATCGTGTTGGACCAGGGTCGCGTTGTGGAATGTGGACACCCAGCCACTTTGGCGGCGCAGCCGTCCATATTTGCAGAGCTTCTTCGCGCGACCGGCGAGCATTCCATGTCGGAACATTAGACATGTATCAACACACTCACCTCACTGCTTTTCGTCAACATTGGGGTCCTGCCTTCCCCTTTGCGTGTCCCAAGACTGACGCTACCCCGGCCTGATGCGTCGGGACGACTGTTTCTACTACTTGCTCAATCACATCTAGGGAGAAGTAGTGGTTGGCATACCGCAAGGAAAATAAGAATCAGCGCCTCATCCAGTTGGATTACAGAGATGCTTTCGTAGCACGTTGCATAGATGTTGGGTATTGAGAATCGACATGGTAGACCGACAAGTATCATTACCGCAAGTGCAAGTGCCTCTTTTATAAAAGGGGGAGCATACCGAGATAGTCCGGCGGCTCTTCATAGTCAACTCAGTTCCGCCAGGCCGTATAGCATGCAGTAGCCTGTCACTGAGGCTCTTAGAGGTAGCGTAAGTAACTGCTTGGGGGGCCCTCGTCAATTGCATAACTCAAATGCGTGTATGAGATGAGGGGACGTGTGTCTTGTCGGAGACGTGGATGTGTCATTTGAGATCTGAGCTATGGCCTGGGACAAGTATTGAAGGTCATTAACGACAACCCTGTCCCCGAGGGATCTGCTCACCGCAGACAGGTTGCTCGATTGAGACTTGTTTTTCACTACTGTTACTAATGTTGCAGTGATATCTACGCAGTTAATAAGGTACAGTACAGTACCTCTGACTTCTACTACAGACATCTTCCATCTAATTTGCACTCTGTGGTTCCTTGGAAATAATGGGAGTCTAGTAGATATATTCATCTAGGCTGACACAGCCAGCGAACACTTGGGAGGTTGAACGGATCTCAGTGCGGATAGGCAAGCAGTAAGGACTGTACGTACACAGTAGGTTATGAAAGCTGATGCTGTAGTAATGGGTCAATCTAAGTGTAGGTAAAGATTCTCGGCTGCGGTATATTGCTCTGCAGCTCTGTGCTTGTCACCGATCTCGTACAGGCTTGAAATGACGTGGTATCTCTCTGGCTGGGGAAGAAGTTTTTTTTTTGTTTTTGTTTTTGTTTTTTTTTTTTTTTTTTTGTTTCTCCGGATCGGCGCAATGTAGATACTTTATATCATCTGTGTCATTCATCGGTGCTCTCTGAAAATGTGCTTGTTTATTTTCCGAAATATATATATCCTCAGATCCAGCATGAGCCCATTGAATCACATTTACTTACGAGAACTATTCTCCGTCGTTCAGCCATGGGGGCAATTTTACACTCATAAATACATAACACAGCATATAACCAGCAAACTCTACGCTAAAACATGCTGTACCTCCTCTATAATGTTATATGATTCAGATCGAACTTCATCAATGAGTGCAGAATATAGGTTAGATACATTCGGAAGCAGGTACATACGACCACAGGGTGTGGAAAACAGGGCTTCCCGTCCGCTCAGCCGTACTTAAGCCACACGCCGGGAGGTTAGTAGTTGGGTGGGTGACCACCAGCGAATCCCTTCTGTTGTATGTTTTTGTTTTTTTTCTTATCAACTAAACTAGTCCTTTTTTTTCCCGGTCGGTAAGGTGAGGTGTCCTCACCATCTATATTTACCCCCTATCCCTATTCACCTCTCTTTAGTTCGTTCAGGGTGCGACCTCTTTGAAATGTACATATTTCTCCCGCAGCCGGCGTGACCTTATAGTACAGGCTCTTTGCCAAGAATTACCCCTTAATGGAGATCAACATCTGATTAAAACCCAGCAACTTTTGGACTCCTGTAATATATGAAGCAACGACCAGCTGAGTTCCGGCCTAATCGTCAGCAATCTACCCCGCTATCTAATATTTCCACCTCCTAAGCTTATAATATACATCTATTATAGGTACTACAGTTAGGAGACCCTGGTCCCCTATTCTGTTCAGCCCACCTCCCCACCCTTAAATCAAATAGGTCAAGGCTTCGGTATTTCGTGGGGAGCGCGAAAGCCCACCCAAGCAAACGACGGCACACCCCGGTACGCTCATTGCCGCGGCCCAACACCTTCTGGTTTTCCCTTCTTGCTTGTAGGCATTTCTAACATATAACCATTATACTATGGCCGACCCAAGGCTGGTTCTTTATACAACTGTACCTTATTTTCCTGCGGTGGGAGTTATTTTCAGCTCCAATGATAACTATTCTATTTACTCTGGTTTTATAAAGGCCTTGATATTCATACTACTCTTATTACTTTATTTATTTCATTTTTCAATTTATTATAGCCCTTTCCTGTGTATCCTGACTCTAGAGACCCTTTTCTTATCAAATTCAGCGATACAATTGGGAAGAGTTTAGTACTGATACAATTGGGAAGAGTTTAGTACTCTGGTGGATCTCCCGCAGGATGGTAGGGGGGGAAAACATATCACTACTGGGAATAGACGCTAATAGATCTATGGAATTGAAGTCTGCCTTTTCTACAGCTCTTGAGCCATTCACCATATCTATTAGGAGTAAGATACAATAACTAGTATAAAATCTAAAGAAAATCAGCTTTGTTTGCTTATTATATGATTTAATAGTTGTAAAGTATCTTATTGTTCAGCCGCTTCGCAGCTCTTTTCGTAGGTTGCGGCTGTAGTACTAAAGAATACAGCAAATTACTGTTATAATCAGAGTAGTATTCCAGAGTCCACAAAAGCTAAAGAATAATATTTTGACCTATTATTGGAAATTTTGTATCCACAGGTCAGGCGTCTCTACTATAGATGCAGCTAATCCCAGCTGCATTGATATATATAGAGTTTTATCAGCAGTAGATATAAAGCAAAGGCAAATGCCCACTTCTGTAAATCAAATATATTACGAATATCTTTCAGACTTACCAACACATCAGCCTACTTTCAGATATATATTAAGCACGTGATATAAAAATACCTCGAAAGAAATACGACAATATATTTAAATAATATATTAGTTTATATCTTATTATATAAAAAATTAAAAAGATTATATAATAATATTAAGCAAGTCTTACGACAGGCCAAGTTAGAGTGGCTAACGGCCAGGTCAGGTCAGGTTAATTAGAATTTTTATACCTGACCGCCAGGTTATAGCCAGGTTAAGGAAATTTTTATACCTGACCGCGGTATAGCTAAAAAACAGGCAGTTAACTATTTTAATTATTTTTAGCGCTAAGATTCTTCTATTATATCTATTTAGACTCTAGCACAGTTAAAATATATCTAGATTAAGTAGTTATTAATCTAACTATCTTAACCGTTGCTTAAAAGTATACAGAAACAAGCTTTTTAAATTAGAAAATAATAACTAAAAAAAGTATTAGTATTTTCTTTATCTTTATTTAAAAGAATTAATCAGAAAATCCTAGTAGTGTTAATAAAATTCAGTTTTTTATAAAACTGTTGCTTTTACAGCGAGAAATATATATAAATATATATAATTATAGCTCGGTTTGGGCTGTATATTTTAGTTATATTATATAATAACTAAAAAACTGTATATTTATTACTAGTTAGACTATTAAAAATAAATATACTGTTTTTATTTTATTATTCTTTTTTTTACTTTAGTTTAGATAGTTTATTATATT